>NW_011369017.1:0-4441 GCF_000735185.1 Notothenia coriiceps | reverse complement strand
GGAGCGCAAAAGAGAGTGCTGCAGAGAGAGCAAAAGTCTGATCATTGAGAAAGAAGAAACAAGAACTGCAAACAGAAACCTATGTTAAAATAAAGAAAAAATACTTATAGTTTACATGATCATACAAATGATTTGTTTGCAACTTTTTCTTTTAAACCCATAGTTTTGCTTTATTCTGAGAAAGTGTTGCTTTATCTTTATGATACAAAACTAATCCCATACTTTTGTAGTATTCCTGAATTTTGTCAAATGGACCATGTAGCAAATGCAACAATTCTATCAATTTACCCCTGAATCAGTACAAAGCCAACCAACTGCAGGTGTTTATGTTAAGTTTAGAGTACTTCTTGGGCTCAGCAAATTGCTATATGACACGAAGGGTGTACATTAAGTAACATTACATACTTACTCATTTATTATTTAAGCCTAAACAGTAATCACTTCTTGTGCTGTGATTTTCCGCGGGGCATGCTGTACATCATCCACATTAGAGGCCAAACTGCACTGTAACACTCAAGGTGATCTACGGCAGACAAATGAGAGGCCTAATTAATAACGGCAGCCTCTCGCTGGCACCTCTTGGCCTCCATGTTATTATATGTACATTAGCAGCTTGTGTTCACTGCTTGCTAATTAACCGTTGCTTGACATGCAGCGAGGGGAGCAGGATGGCTGCTGTGTTGTTTACCTGGACGCATCTCCAGCAGCAGCAGTGGTGGTGGGACCCCCAGTAATCTACCTGAGATGGGCCCCGGAGGAGCACGATGCCCTTGAGGACAGCCAGAGACTGCAGGGTAGAATGGATGGCTGCATTCAAAGCCATAAATTTGCTGCTTCCTAACTATCTCATTCATCATATGCACACCAGACTCCTCCGCACCGTGAATGCTCCAACACACACACACACACACACACACACACACACACACACACACTTCCCACCCACCCACCACTCCTGCCTCCCTGGTTCGTCCTAGTAAATAAGGCATACAGAGATAGGGCAGAGAGTGAAGAACATGAGATAAGTGTATCAGTGAAATGACCGTATGACAATGCCCAGCCCTCTATTTCACCTTGGAATGTGTGAATTAATTCGTGTTGTGGGAGAAAAGAGTCGTCCTCCCCACAAAAGATACATTTTCATATCTACTTCTCAGCCGGTTACCGTTTATTCCAGAATTTCCCAGGGTCTTTGTAGATACGCCGTTTGTCGGAGCTGTGTTGGGTGGTGGAATAAATCACATGGCTGGAAGTAGAAGCGCCATGCAAAAATGATGATCTCATGCAACGCCTGTATGGTAACACAGTCGAGATGTGTTTGGTGCACGAAGCAGCCCTGCCTAAGATTGAGTAACCTTATAAACTGGCTTTTATGTTGTTGTTTACACTGATGCAAAGAGTATTTTCTGCTTTCGTCTGTGCTTTTTGATCCTGCTCTGTTTTCCCGTAAATGCAGATTTATTGCGTTGATGAAAGTTGAAAAAAATCTTAGACTTTTATTACATTTTAAGACTGAAAAAAACCACCTGACTGAGCTTTCTTAGCTTTTTCTCTGAAACTACTCCTGTAAAGATCTTTTCAGGAGTCATATTTATTATCCAACACTTCGTTTCCCAATGTGTGTTTGAATCTTGATATAAAAGCAAATTAAATTCATAAGAAAATTGGCTCAATTATTATTTTGCACATACATTTTTACTTTTCTAATCGTCTTTGTTTCCCCCTCTTATTTCCCAGCGAACCGCTAAGTGATTTATGGCGGCACAAGACAATGTAGAGCTGAGTGAAAATAAATGTCTTTCTTTTGACTGAATCCACATTTTCATACTTTTGCTGCTATTCCAATATTAATTTGGCTATCTCTGAATCAATCTTAATTAGTCTTGCTGCTTGCAGCATGTGCAGAATGCAGTATGAGGACCAGCAGTTGGAGGAGGAACACTGAGGATGACACATATGTATACTGCCCTCAAGTGTCCAGTATAGGGGAACTGCAATGAAATAGAGCTGCTGGAATAAGTAGTGTATTGCGCACTTTTATTTTAAAAGTACTGCTATATGAACAAGTGCATACTAATTGGTTTGCAAACACTTTAAACAAATAAGGTACTTTTTAAAAGCAGTATTCCCTTGACACAGTAGAAGTTAAAATGCTTCTTGTAAACCTCAACTTAAACATTAATTAATCAAAAACTAAAGCCAAAGCTATTTGCCACTGCCAGGGCATTAACGTGTTATCTAGTTTGTAATAGAAAAACAAGTTACCCTGAGGCCAGTGATACAAATAAATAAACTTTGCAGTGGTTACAAATAACTCTGATTCTATCAACTCCGCCGTCTGGATTTGATTAAAAATGTCCATGAGTTCGGTACCTTTCTCCATGTTTCTGTCCCCATCACTTCTTTCTGTTTCGGTTCATGAGCGCTGCAGCAGTCTTTGGACTGGCCAATAATTGTTCCAACTTTTTGCTTCATTCTTTGCTTTTCAGATCAGATTCAACAACCTAAATGTGGTTGTTGCTTGATTCTGTGTTAAAGAAACAAATGAAACACATGAGGTTTGAAGATGATTTAAGTACAATATTTTCAGACTCACAACCAAGTTGCTCTATGTCGCTTCGCTGGCACTTCCTCTGGCTCTTTTCAATCAAAGCGGGCCAAACTGCAGACTTTTTGTTTCTGTATTAATGTATTCTATTTGTTTTGAGAGCTACACATCTCTTCTCCTCCACAGCGGTGCTCAAACCCCTTCAGGGACATCTCAGAGAGCCAGCTGACATCTGGTGCAGACTGGAGAAACATGTTGGAGGCTTCCGGGCTGTGGACCATGATCCCCAGATGAGCGCTGGTATATTGTCTTCAAACAGACTCTGTCACTGTAGCAGAAACACTGAGAGGTTCTTGGGAATGAGGGGAGACTTTTTACAATGTTTTTCTTCTGGCTTCACATGTTTTCCACCTTCAGCCATTTTCAGTTTTGAAAGAGCCTCAGGACTTCTGTCTCTCACTGCTGCAGAGGTGCTCTCAGTGCTACTTAAAGCTATCTTATCATCGGGAGCTAAAACGGGTTTGTGTGCCTGTACTCCAATAACTACACTTGATAAGAAATTCAAAGGTAGGATTACATGAATGCCTTATTGATGACAATCTGCTGTTTCACTTGCTAGCCCGCTCTCAATGCTAACCCTAATTTAGCAGCTGTTCACTAGCTAGCAGTAACTTAATGATAACGCTCATCAAGCCCTTTTCTTTCTGAAAATTAAACATGTAAATATTCTTAGATAAATTAGTATACACAAAAACACTTGTTAGATGTTGTAACCTTCCCTGAAACATTCCTTCCCTGCTAACAATGTATTTCCTATGCTAACAATAATATTGTTAGCATAGGAAATACATATATCATCGACATATATCCATTAGCAGGCCTATGCTAACAAATTCAAAGATGCAAATGTTTTATTGTCATAACATACTGTATACACAACTACGATGTAATTATGTAATGTATACAAAACTTAGATTTGCGGGTTCCTTAACAGTGCAATTTACAAGACATAAAACAATTTTTTTTTTTAGAACAACAATAAAAATAGTGCATGCTTTGGGGCCTCATTTATAAACGATGCGTACACTCAAAAGATCGCGTACGCCAGTTTTTAAGCAATATTTGCGATTTATAAAAAACAAACTTGACGGGACAATGTGCGGTCCTCTACGCACACTCTGACCCATCCGTACGCGGTACGCACAAAAACGGGAGAGACAACACCGGAGACTGCGACACCGTTGGCAGAAGGAAGAATGGAGAGAAATATGTGGAAATAATACCATAAATAAAATGTTACCTCTCATGTATCATATATGAATAATTAATTTGCAAAAATTGATTAAAGCCAATCTTAAAATGATTAAACAAACGCCTGTTTACGAGCATGGTTTATATTGTCATGTTTAATCATGTTTTGTGCCGTTCGCCAATACTTGATAAGTCGCTCATAAAACACCATCAATTTGGTTGATTTGGCAGCTGTTATAACACAACACATTTGTTTTATTTCATTTAAGTGGTGGATAGAGTTGCTGCGGGGGGGTTGAGACCAAGCCCCCAGGAAGTGCGACGGACTCTGAGGAAAATATTCGTTGTGTCCAAGCGGCGGTACTACAATTTCCGTATCAGTCCGTGACGTCACTGAGCCCAGAAAGACTTTTCCCCATTGAACGTAGGGAAACAACATAAGTGAGGGACGCAAGGATTTAATTTAACCGAAGTGAGATGCAGCCCCTGTCTCAATTCAGGGTTTGCACCCTTTGGAGGCTGCATTTGTAGACCGCTTACGTCACTTCCGCCGAAAGAAGGCTGTCCCAATTTAAAAAAAAGACGAGACTCCTCCGAATGCGGCCCACGAATGCAGCCTACTTTTCCCCAATTTGAAGGATA
>NW_011369016.1:0-2919 GCF_000735185.1 Notothenia coriiceps | reverse complement strand
AAAAAAGTCCCAGTTAAGAATAAAATACTTCTTTTAATTATAAACATGTTTTGTTTTTCCCAAAGCAAAAGGATCAGATGCTAGTTCTTGTAAAAGTGTCATATGGTTCATTTGAAGTTGAAAACCTTTCCAGTTGAAAATACTAAACTTCTTTGTGGAAAAAACATTTTAATTATTGAACATGTTTTTTTTTTCCAAAGCAAAGGATCAATTGCTAGTTCTATATGTTCAGTTAGCCGCTAGCATGGCCAGTACTTGTGCCATAGATAAAGAAAAATACCCAGAGGCCTTACACAACTTGAGAAAGCACTGTTTTGAATATAGTATTTAAAAGACCTGTTCCATGTTTTATGACACTTAATATATATATTTTTTTATATAAAACCACTTCCTGTTAGCATGAAATGTGTCATCAATGTGACACTTGGTTTTTTGTTATAGTTTCAGAGGGTTCATTTCGAGCAGGGGTGTCAAACTCAACATTTAAAAAAAAGAGTCAAATTCTGAGAAAAAAGTCTAATTTGAGATGCATTGTGGGACATGTAGTTTATGGGCAATGTGCTTCTGTAAATCATCATGTAACCGTATAATAAACACATAATATTCTTTGCAAGCTCTTGTGGGGCCACAGAAAATGAAGTCACGGGCCGGATTTGGCCCCCGGGCCTTGAGTTTGACACCCCTGATTTAGAGGATCATTTCACCTCTGAATACCTTTATTGGACTCTGATTCTGAAATGTGAGTTCCAGTTAAAAACTTCTTTGGGGAAAAAAACGTTTTAATTATTGAACATGTTTTGTTTTTCCAAAGCAAAGGGATCCATTGCTAATTCATGATGTGTAGTTAGCCGCTAGCATGGCCAGTAGTTGAGGATTAGATAAAGAAATAGCCATAGGCCAATAAAAACACATGGGAAAGAACTGCCAGAATATTGTATTTTAAAATATCCCTCTATTTCTAAAACTAATACATTTTTTTCTACAAATAAGTTCCTTTGTCTTGTTAATAAAGTCCATTCTTGGAGCATGTGCACTTGATGCATTTTGCTTTTCAGGCAGATGTTCCTGTATGGAGATTTGATTTAAATGATTTTTCTCTTGTTTGTCAGAGCTGGCATGGGATGATCATTTCAGTAAAACCACTTCCCGTGTCACAGTCTGCTCCATCATTCACCAGTAGTTTTCCATTCACCTGTCTCACCTGCTAACCACACCCACGTTTTTGCTCACTCTCTTTCTCTTCTGCACCCATTAGCTTTACTGCCAGTATTTAAACCCTCACCAGACACACACCCGTTGCCAGATCGTACTTTGGATTCATGCTAGTCTTCCACACGTTTGTTACCAGATTGCCTACCCGGTTCCGACCCTGCCTGCTCTGCCTGATCCCTGATCCTGCCTGTCCTTGGACTATCCTGCCTTGCCTGCTGCCTGACCCTCTGCCCGACCCTGACTCATCCGGCTGATACTGTTCTGCTGGTATCCCTCTGCTCTGCTATTATTACCAATAAAGTACATTACCAATACTCCGTGGTTTCTCGAGTGCTGCATTTGGGTCCTTCATAAGATTGTCACATCCCGTTAGCATGAAATGTGTTATTGTTGTGACACAATAGTTAAAGGGGGATCATGTAACCCCTAAAAACCTTTACTCTGCTGCTCTGATTCAAAAAATGAAAGTTCTAGTTAAAAAGGATACAAAACTGCTTCGGGGGAAACATGTTTTTAATTATTAAAAATGTTTGTTTTTTCAAAGCAAAGGATCAATTCTTAGTTTTTAATGTGCAGCCTCAGGGAGCCTTTAGCAAGTATTTTTTTCATATAAAAAAAATACCCATAGGCCAACCCAAAACTCAAGCAAGCGCTGGAAGAATGTAATATTAAAATATATTTCTTGCATGTTCTAGGTTTTATTAATTTAAATATTTATAAAAGGTAGTTTTTTTACACAAAGTAGTTGTTAATTACCAGTCCATTCCCAGAGTATCACTTGAGATGTTAATTTTCAACATCAATATTGGCTGCCATGTTAAAAATGTGTACGTGCAAATTTAAACAGAGATTTTAAGTCTTATACCTCCTAGATTCAGACTCTGCACATACTTCATTCTGCACAACGATGAATAATCAGTGAAACACCTTTTTGGAGGTTATTTTTTTCGTTGATTTTCTGCCTTAAAACTGACTAGTTAGTAATTAGTCCCACGTTGTCGTCATGTTGTAATCCAGATGTCATCGTTGCTGCTGAAGTGTTTTGACCGTTCATTTATGCCACCCACATTTTAAAACACCTGCTTTCCATATGGCTCATTACTTATTTATATAGGAGCATTTACAGTGCTGCGGTAATTTACAAAATGGATTTTGAAAATAAATTAAAACCACTTTGTGTCAGTTTTGGTGCCATTTCTGATGGTTTACTGTAGCTGGCCATTTACAATAACATCTGTTTGGTTTCAGTTTGTAAATACTGTTCCTCTTTTTATTCCATGAACAACAACACAAGGCCCATTACAGTCTGCTTGGATCAAGTAATCACTAAGGAAAGCATAAAAGGGGACATATTATGCAAAATCCTCTTCTTCATGTCTCTTCTACATCAACATGTGTCCCCTCTTCTTCATGTCTCTTCTACATCAACATGTGTCCCCTCTTCTTCATGTCTCTTCTACATCAACATGTGTCCCCTCTTCTTCATGTCTCTTCTACATCAACATGTGTCCCCTCTTCTTCATGTCTCTTCTACATCAACATGTGTCCCCTCTTCTTCATGTCTCTTCTACATCAACATGTGTCCCCTCTTCTTCATGTCTCTTCTACATCAACATGTGTCCCCTCTTCTCCATGTCTCTTCTACATCAACATGTGGCCCCTCTTCTTGTCTCTTCTACATCAACATGTGTCCCCTCTTCTCCATGT
>NW_011369015.1:0-7825 GCF_000735185.1 Notothenia coriiceps | reverse complement strand
ACTGGTCCATGCCTTCGTCTCCTCAAGGCTAAATTACTGCAACGCTCTCCTCATCGGGACTCCTATCGGGAGCCTTCAGAAGCTCCAATATGTACAGAACTACAGAACAGTGCCGCTAGGATCCTGATGAGGGTGAGAAAATACAACCACATCACACCCGTCCTTCATTCCCTCCACTGGCTTCCTTTCTCATTCAGGATCGAATACAAGATCGCACTACTGACCCATCAATGCATCCACGGGAACGCTCCTCCATACCTGAAGGAACTTCTCACATCTCAAACCTCCACACGAAACCTCCGTTCCACAACTAACCATTGGCTTCGCCCCCCGAGGAACAAACTCCGCACAATGGGGGATCGGGCTTTCTGTGCAGCTGCTCCTCGTCTGTGGAATTCCCTCCCAGACCACCTGAGGACTCCACAGACCACTGACGCCTTCCAGAAAGGCTTAAAAACCTTTCTTTTTAAAAAAGCTTTTGATTAAACTTTTGTTTATTTTGTTTGTTTTTATTATGCCTCCTGTAGCACCTTGGGATTGCTGTGACCAATGAAAGGTGCTTTATAAATCAAATTTATTATTATTAATATTATTAATTCCAACACATTTAAGAATGGTAGGTTTAACAATTCCGTTCAAAACTTTCATCTAAACCATTCCCTCAGCATTCAATACACAGAGATTTAAGCAATATTTACCAAGTTAGAGAGAACCTTACCGAGAGCAAAAACCCAGCTCTGAGGGACAGAGCTTTTACCGGGAGAGAGTATACCAGGGGAACCCCCCCCTCTCTCTCCAGTTTGCTCCCTCTCCGCCAGTGTATTTATGCTCAAAAACAGGATATAAAAACCTAAAGACACCTCCTCCATAGCCATGTTTGTGTAAAAAGGACATGACCCCTACTCTGCAGGACTTGCAAAATATTATTCTCTGCTATGACATAACCACCTTTTTGGGGCCTCAATGTATTTGTCCTTAAGTCAGGAGCCCCCCTCCCTGTGTACTGCTGTGAGGGAAGAGGGAAGAAACTGTCTCTCCCTTATCAGTGAAACCCATAAATCATTATAGGCCTTACACACTCAACTTAATAAACCATTTGTGTATTGTTTATACTGTAAATATAGAAAATAATAAAATATGAAGCATTTTCATTGTGGGTTATACATTAATATATTTGATTATAACTAACTTTTGTTTTAATTATTCAACCTGATATGGAGATCTCAACAAAAGGGAAGACCAAAAAGCATAATAGGGCCCCTTTAACAGTCAAATCAATTCGTTGACACACTTTTAAACGAGGAGTATAGTCTTTTATGTTCCTGCAGATTAAACATTATGTCCTCTAACTTCCTCTGCATTGAACCTGTTTCCACAGTCTGTGTTTGGTCTTGCATCACTAATCTAACACTGATTAAACCAGGTCCACCCTCTGTAATCGCCACTATTGTGGTTTAGTACCCTAAATATACTCCATTTCAAAATGAGACCAAACTGTTCGACACATTTCACTTGTGGTCTAAAAAAGGTGGCTTTTTCTTTTAGCTTAGCTTGTTGCTAGAAATGTCTTTTCTGTTACTGAAATTGTTGTGGATCTCGTGCGCCCCCTACTGGTTGGCTAAAACAAGATAGAGTTCAGCAGTCAATGGTGGTATAAGCTCACAAAATATTGGTTTATTGATCCAGTAGTATGTGAGAATAGCTACCGCCAGACACACAGATATATAGGGGTGAACCATTTGGAAAACATAACTAATTGCAATTATTTAGACTAATATTGCAGTTGCACATATCAGAAACAATCAGAATACTTGTTTTTATCTGGGAGGAAATTGGGTTTGAAGGAAGAATGAAATAAATTAAAAGATAATTATATAAACATAAGAAATTAAAGAAACAATTTGTGATCAAATAGAATCATTTATATAAACATAAGAAGTAAAATAAATAACATGTGAAAAAATAAATATATTTTTGTCACCATCAGAAGTAAATCAAATGTCCAATAAACGCTAAAAGAAATAGAAATAAAATATTAAAAAGAAACTAATAATTTGCGATTACAAGATAAAATAAAGTAACAAATATTTATACAAACATAAGAAGTTAATAAAACATGGAATGAAAAAGCGATATCAGTATGATGAGGGAATGTATATTCTTTAAACACTATCCACATTATCATTAAGAAATATACTAAAATGATCATAAAGTAAACTGAGATTCTTTCTCATTTCCTGGTTTAGGACTCATTCCTGCTCTAATCTATTGGGATTTTAAAGTTTATAAAATGTTGATTAATTGTGTAGCCCTGCAGATATACACTCATAGAAACGCGTGAAAAATAACATGGTGGTTTTCTGCAGAATGTGCCCACCATGGGGGTATCTGCACTGAACTTGGCCAGCCTGCTGTGTGACGAGGTGAGCCTGGCAGGCTTCGGCTACAACCTCTCCCAGCAGGGGGCGCCGCTGCACTACTTCGACCAGCTGCCCATGAGCGCCATGCTGCGGCAGACCACTCACAACGTGGACCGGGAGACCCAGCTCCTCCAGAAGCTCGTCAGGGAAGGGGCCGTCACAGACCTGACTGGGGGGGTACACTGCTCCTTCTGCCCCAGCTGAACACTTTTCACCTAGAAACGTCTGAGAAGCCAGGAATAAAATAATATTTAGGTGAGAAAAACTTGAAAGATGGGAATAAATCTAGTCTTATATATGTGAATTTGTCATTAAGTGCTTTATACAGAAGCCCTGAGAGGCAAATAAGAAAACAAATGTAGTTACACATTTTCTTTGTCCGATCTTAATTGTGTTTATGACTTGATAACCTGATGAAAAAAGGTATGGTTAAAAAATTATTTCTTAAAAAAATAATTAGGGAATTTGTTAGAAAAAAAGGTTTTGCCAGAATGGCCGTATCAAGTTCCTATTTAAAAAAATCCATTTGTGAAACATTTTGCCATTTTATTTTGCATAATGTTTTTAAATACTAACAAAATGCAATTTAACAATTGTTTGAACTTAAAAAAAAAATGATTGTCAAAAAAATTTTCTACCAGTTTCACAGATAAACAACAATCATGAATCCTATAAAGTTTTTCCTGAAAAAAAAATCTTCACCTATTCTAAGGTCATAAACAAAGTACATTCATTTTTGTATCCGACTTAAAAAACTAAAATAATTAATTTTCTTAATTGCCTTTTTCGGGCTTCCGTAGCTTGAAGAACAAAATTGAAGTCACTGTAAATGAGAGCCTTCTGAAAACATCAGTCTTGTTGTTATGATACTCTTAATGCATAGACAACTCACGCACATTTGGAATGAAGAAGGTCTCAATATGTATTATTACTGTCTTATTTTTGTCATAATAGTTCTCTAAGTACAAATGATTCTATCAAAGCATCTTCCACAGAGTTTAATGTGGTACATTGCATTTTAAGGAGGTAAAGCTTATGTGTTCGTGGTGACACTTTAACACATAGATCTGTAGTTACAGTTTACTTTTTGAAGGGGTTGAACATATGTGAATTAACTATCTTTATCAGCACGTCAACAACATTACACTATAAATTAGCAACTATACAATTCCTTTGTTGGTTCTGTATGTGGTTTTATTTAGGAGTTGACATGTTTCACACCTGCATTTAAATTGTATTCTACTTATGTGTGCACTGTAAACATTCCTTTAATTTATGTTGTCACTATTCTGTTCTTACTTTGTCTCATTTTGAAAGACCTTATCATTTCGTATGTCTTCATTTATTGAATAGACACATCTCATATAGCTCAAATCTGGAACAGTTAATGAAAAAAAAGAAACTGTACATATTAAAAACAATCTAAATGTCAATGTCACTGTAAATGTTCACATATAGTTCTTTTTTATACTAAATGTTCTGTAATTATCAGTCTTAATTTATTGTTTTGTTTTTACACCTTGTTATTATTAAAATATACATATGGTGTTACTGCATAATTGAGTGGTTCATTTGCATGTTAATGATTATTCACTGATTTTCTTAAAATTACAAATAATGAAATGTCCTTTTTTATGTTCCATTCAGTTGAATGCACTACCAGTATCCATGGTAACAGCTTCCACTGCTCTACACTTCAAATGTGTAATAAGCAAATGATGTACTTTTCAAAGTGTAAAGGTTACTTTCCTCCAGGTTAAATATGACTTCTCGGCCACTCTAAATCAGAGTGTGACTTCCTGCCCCAGAGTCAACAGGAAACACTATGACCTTCAATTACTGGTTATTACCATGGTTATTACACAACAAAAGTTGCATCGTGTCATGCAGTCATACAATAGGTGATTTTTTAAAGTTAATCTATATTTTAAAGATATAATACGTATTTTTAAAGATACCTTCTTAAACATTATACTATGTTCGACTCTACTTTACATGTATTATGAGCGGAAATAAGGCAATTTTCCCTTTTCAAATTAAGAGTTCTAAAAACAAACCGCAATCGCTACAATATGAAAAGACAATATAGGAAGACAACAGTTGTATAAAAGTAGACTTCAGAATATTTCTAATGAAATACTATTTAAAAATACACTCGTTTACTGTAGCCCTTTCATAGTTTACTGTTGAGAAAGTTATGGACTTATTTTATTTTGAAACCTTCGGCCCGGAAATTGTATGTTTTTTAAACAGTCTAGGTGCGCGTGGTCAGAATGGAACAAGAAGCCGGGGAGATGAGCTGCTAACAGGTGGGAAGTCCCTCAATAATCTACTTAATGTTAGTGTATTAATATATTAATTAAAATGTGTTTACAATTGTGTATACCACATGTTTTACAGAAATGTACACGTGTAACATAAGAAACATGCATTGAATGGTATTGAAAGTCAGGTTGGGTCTTCTGCTCAGAGTAATGTCAGTTTGTTGTCAATGAAAAGAGGGTTTAACTTTAAGTGCTGCTCGCGACGCCTGGCTTTACTTCACTATGTAGGCTACTCAAGATACTTTTTAAGGACTCTGTACAAGTTGTCTCCCTGGTTGACTTTTACTTGCCATTGTAACGGTGCCACAATGACCTTTCAGTTCTGTCACTACTGGAGTAGACTTTGGTAGGGAGAAGTGAACGTTGTGTGTTCCAAAAGTTAGCACAAGAGTGTTAAATGCACAGGGAAGTTTAATGATTCATTGAAGTTTAAAGTCCGACGGGAGAGAGATTATCGCACATGAACGACACTGACGTAATGACTGTTCACTTACATTCTGGTGGATAGTTTGAATAATATTGTGTAGAAACAGTATTGTGTATTAACGTTAGGCAGGTGGACAGAGACTGTAAATATCACTACAGGGTTTTAGTGGCACATTGCAGGTTTTGAGGTGAAAGGTGACTGGTCTCTGATTGGCTGGCAGTCATGAACCCACCCTAATTTCATTGGTTCCTTGTTACCCATCCCCCCGCCCCTGCCCCTTCTCTCTCTGCCTCTCTTTATAGCTTGCGGCGCTTGTTATAAACACCTCAAGCTCAGGCTGCTAGAAAAAAGCGGATCAAGTGCTTCACTAAAACCTCAGGCATGCATTGCAGAAAGAAGTGCATTACATTAATACAGTATGGAACATATTGATCTAGCTCCTTCTCCATTTCACGTCATGATCTATGGTCATGATAGATATAGGGCTGCTCAATTAATCATATTTTAATCGCAATTACGATTTTGGCTTGCAACGATTATGAAAACAACATAATCGAAATAAAACCTATTATTTATTTTATTTAAAAAAAAAATATGTATTGTTTTTCAGTTGAATTGTACTTAAAGTTCAGGGTAATCAACTGTTAAAAACATACTGTTCACATTATTTTTCAATAAATTGATGTTTTCAAAGTAAATGGATTATCATTTTTAATAATTGTGATATCAATCATTAACCCAAATAATCGAGATTATGACTTTTGCCATAATCGAGCAGCCCTCGTAGATACATGTTACACCTTCTTTGGGAATTCTGAACTGTAATCAGCCTGACTCATTGGTCCAATTTTTAAAGAGAAGAAAGAAAGAAAATGTTAATAAAAAATTACAGTAGCCTACAAGTATAAATTAGCATAATATTAAGTTGGCAATAAAGTATAAAGTGGTATTTATTTGTCTGAATTGATCATAAAAGAAAACAAAGTTGAAACTCTTTATTGGTTTTACCATATCGAGATACAGTTATGCCAATCCACTGAACAAATATTGACATTAGCATGAAAATCTATTCAGAGCATTATTCAATTGACACATACAAATATTGAACAATCAAGATATGTGAAGTGATTCAGTGTCCTACTTCAGGTTTGCAGTATTTCCACATATTTCTTTAAGAAGAAATACCCTTCATCTGAACACACGGCCCCTCTACATCACAGACCCTAAGTATGAAGCCATTCAAAAGGCGGTAGCTATACGGCGCATATCATTTGCCTGCTTGGTAATCCAGCCTTGCACTCTTGAGTAAATGCAACAGGACAACTCATCTTATATTTTCCTTTATCACCTAATCACTGAGTTTATCAAGTTAAGATAAGTTTAACACTTGTCATTAAGTTACAATTGACTGAATATCTTCAGTTTTGGACGGTAGCTAGACAAAACAAGCAATTTCCAATGAAATTGCAAAAAGTGTTTGCCTAATATAAATACTTGTTAATAATACCTTTATTTGGCTAATAGTAAGTCTGTATGGCATATTTGTTATAGAATGTCTGTATGGCACACTTTGTTAATAGTATGCAGTGTTTCCCCTATATACAAATAGTGGCGGCGCAGCGCCGCTGCTGAAATATGAGCGCCACTGCTAGGGGGCACCAGCCAGGTACCCAAAAAAAGAAAAGTTTTTCTTTACTTTTTTTTTTTTTCTTAAAATAATAATAAGTGGTGACCCTTTTTCATTGTTTGTTATGTGGATTTGTAGTATTTGTGTTACTGTATGTTCAATAAAGGTGTATTTTTGCTAAATCTTGAGACATTGCCACTGTATGTACTAGGCAGGGCCAATTTCTGGCATAGGCAGTCGCCTAGGGCGCCAGATCTGGGGAGCGCTGCGCTGGTAGCTCTGGGAGGGAAAAAACATTTTTGACCGTTGGATCTCATCCAAATGTTCAGCCTTGATGTAACAACATTCATAATTAAGTAAATGTAACACCCTTTTCACCCCGGTAACACGTTTAATTTGCTCTGTACTAGCTAGGGGTGCACCGAATGGGAAATTCTTGGCCGAAACCGATACCGAAAATAGGAAACGGTTGGCCGAAAACCGAATGCCGAAAGGCCGAAAATGATTAATAGAAATATATATATATATAATGTATACATTTTTTACCAATGTTGTTCAGCTGCCTGATTATGGAAAAATAAATGATTATGGCAAAACTTAACTTAAATAATAATCACTATTATGGGTCCATAAAACATTTATTCAGCACTTTTGAATGCATACAGTACATTAATTCCAAGTCAAGTGCATTTTATTTTCTCTGTAGGATAACTACAACAAAGTGCATTCAGAACAAAGCCAAGGTGCTTTAGAACTGCATAAACATCTAGGCCAGTAGGCCTACAACAAAATAGTGTAAATAAAGACTGTAACAGCCAGGCCTTCAACAACAACAAATGCACCTATAAGTGCATGCATACAAATGTGCAAACTGGATAAATCCACATGAATGTAACTATTTACAAATGAAATTACAATTGAATTTCAAGAATCTGTAAATAAGGCTGTCTGTCCTCATAAGCAAAGTAGTAAACATTGTATAAAGATACATAAAGTGAAAACTGGATACAAAATCCACAATCAATTA
>NW_011369014.1:0-3371 GCF_000735185.1 Notothenia coriiceps | reverse complement strand
GGTCTTTTATAATCCTGTAGGGTCTTTCTTTAAGGTTAACCTGGTATTTTTACTCCACTACATTTATTTTAGTTACTTTACAGATTTGGATTAATGATGTGAAATATAAACAACCCTTAAATCAGACTTTAGTTACACCTGAGTAAAATTCAGTGAAGGTGATTGTCAAGTGCCAACAATCAGGCGAGATATTTGATAGTTGGTGCTTGAGAAGACAACAAATGTATCTGCAGATCCCTATAAAGTATATCCATTAGGGATGTAATGGTATATCGAATATCGCGATATCGCGGTAAATAAATGTCTCAATACCGTTGTGACACTGACACATTTTTTTTTGTAATTATTATTATTTATTTTTTAAACCTTTATATAACCAGATGGTCTCATTGAGATCATCAATCTCTTTTTCAAGGGAGACCTGTCCAACATGGCAGCAAGTAGGTTACAACATGAACATAAAACAACAGATAACACAAAAGGACATCGTATTTACAGGGCTACATGTACATACCTAGAGACAGACATTGACAAGTACCAACAGTATATTTATATGTCGCCCTGTCAATAAGCCTCACCTTCTTGGCAAACACTGTATTGTTTTTGAAGTGGTGGAGAGACAATGCACAGTTTTACCCACTGCTGTCACCCATGGCCAAAGCATATCTATCTGTCCCAGCAACATCAGTACCAAGCAAGAGAGTTTTTTCCACAGCAGGGGATATTGTAAATGCCCAAACATCCCAGCTTCTACCTGAAAATGTGGACATGCTCATAATCCTAAAAAGATAACCTTGATGATGCTGAGTGAGTGAGTTAGAGTTGAGTTACTTGAAAAGCTAAAGTGAAACTTGATTTATTCTTTGCAGGGTCTGATTATTATATTGTTGACACTTTAAAATACTACTATCCTACTAAAATGCTGTACAAATCAGATTAATTAATTTATTATAAAGAAAAGAAAAAAAAGATTTCACATTTTTTTCCATTTTTATTTTTCAATATCGCGATAAATATCGCACCGTGGACTTTTTTATCGACTATTACATCCCTAGTAATTGATGTTGGTCCTGTATTTGTCTTTGTGTGTTGCTCTGTTATTGTATGTTTAATTGTCTTCAACTGTTTTGGGCCCCCAACCTCTCACCCTCCCCTCCCTTTCTTCCCCTTTGTCCTGCCCCCTTTTGATTAAGATGTTTTAGGTGACCTCCTCAAACCCACAGTGGCGTCCTCACCCAACCAGGGCCTGACCCTGAACGGCCACAAACTTGTTTCCAACGACCTGGACTCGTCACTTGCAAATCTTGTTGGCAGTAAGTTCCCAATTTTATGCGACCATTTCATAAATATAACCAATCATTATTATAATACTATGAGCTATTTGTAAAGGTCACTATTATAGTATTATGCTGTGTTCACATCGGACGCGATGCGATTTTAGGGGGCGGCGCGATTACATGTAAAGTCAATGCAAAGACGCAGAGTGAGTTTGGACGAATTTGGACGGAGCATATACAATGTTAGCTTAGCCTGATCGATCCGATCTCCATTCAGAAAACAAGCATTTTAAAAGGTTTTTCGCCTGCCGTCTTGTCTGCACACTTGTCAAAGCATTAATTCATGGTTTTTACTAACCGGTATCAGTATGTAGTTACTTCAGCATCACTTTGAAACGTGTATTACAACTAAATCACGGTAAAATATGTTCATTTTGTTGTACTTGGTATCTACCACAGTATTTACATGGAGATAAGCACCACCCCCTGGCCAGCGCGTCTTGTTTGAATGACGCGAATAAAAACAGCTGACAGCCGCGGTGAAACTCGAGAGATTAGAGCAATGCGAATATTCGTATCGTCCTGTGTGAACGCAGCATTAGATCTGAAATTATAGTTGTGTATAACATAATTACCAAATATGTAGAATTTGCATTAACTCCACAGAGTAAAAGTAAAATTAGATCAGTGTTTCTAACTTTATTATGCTGTTTAAATCGGGTGTTAAGTTTTCACACTGCATCCATTCCTCTGCAACTGTCCTCTCTAGATCTGGGAATTAGCAATGGCACAGCAAACAAGTAAGTGTGTGATATTCAAACGTTATAGTTGTGATACTGCCTATTAAACAGGACTAACAATCCTACTCGCTCTGTAGTGATCTTCACTGGAATCAGCCTGGTGAGAAGAAGCTGACTGGTGGAAACAACTGGCAACCCAAATCCGCTCCTTCTACCACCTGGAACCCTGCAGCCATGGTAGGCTTTCACCTATATGCCTCTACAGTGTGTGGTTCTACCCCTAACTAGAAAACACTTGAGGCACACCAGGGAATAAATGTGTTCTTTCAGCAGCGTTTAAAAACGGTGGCTCTATGCTGTAAGTCCTAACTATGGCATCTGCAGTTTTCTCATCTGAACCCGGAGAATTTTTGCAGAACCAGGTCCGGACGTTGTCTCAGACACGACACAGACTGGGGCACTGTCAAGTTTCTCAATAGTGCAATTTACAAGACATAAAAAAGTAAATATAAAAATAGTGCAACGTCATGTGTTAAATAGTGTTATGGCCTGGATGAAACTGTCCCCCGCCGTTTTCACCACAATCTGTAGAGTCTTACGGTTAAGGGCGGGGCAACTGCCATACCAGGCCGTGATGCGGGCGGTCAGGATGCTCTCTATGGTGCACCTGTAGAAGATGCTTTCAAGTCGTTGAGGCTGCTGGTTTTAGTCTTTTTGAGGACAGGAACGATGGTGGAGTGTTTGAAGCATGTGGAGACTACAGACTGCAGCAGGGACCTGTTGAAGATGTCTGTGAACACCTCTGCCAGCTGAACTGCACACACCCTGAGAACACGCCCAGGGATGTCGTCAGGTCCAGGAGCCTTGTGTGGATTAACCCTTTGAAAGGATTTGCACACATCTGCCCAGTCTAAAACAAAACGGCAGGGATCCTTGGCCAGGCCCTCAAAGGCCCTTTGCTCTCAAACTGTACATAAAAGGAGTTCAGCTCATCTGGGAGAGACGCACACACAGACACTCCCCCAACATCACCCGCTGCCCCTTTGTAGTCGGTCATTGTTCTTAGCCCGTCAGACTCCACTTTGTCTCTGTATTGGCTATTTGCACTGCTGATAGCTCTCCGGAGTGCGTACCTTGAATTCCTGTACTCGTCAAAATATCCACCTCTGTGCGTTTTCTGCTTGGCACATACCTCGCCGTTTATCCAGGGCTTCTGATTCGGGAATGTTTATACAGTAATCTTCGGTATTACGTCATTGATGCATTTGCCAATGTAGCAGATGACCGCATCCGTGTGTGTATTGATGTTGTCACACACACCACTCCGTAGATTCAAAGCAGTCCTGCAGAGCTG
>NW_011369013.1:0-3277 GCF_000735185.1 Notothenia coriiceps | reverse complement strand
CCTCGTGATTCCCCCTTGATCTAGTATATTCTGTTAACGAAATGTTGGCAGACCACTGTTGTAGGCATCAGTGTCCTCTAATGAGCTGCCAATATGTTTGTGTGTGTGTGTGTGTGCGTGCGTGTGCGTGTGCGTGTGTGTGTGTGTGTGTGATAGCTGTACAAAGATGTCCCCGATTTAGATACTGTCAAATTCAGTGGCAAGGTTCAATACTTCAACATATGGAGAGTCTAGTTAGTCATTATGTATTAATCTGTAGCTGTAGTAGAACATCACCTATAGTGCGTCAATCACACAAACACACACACAAACAACACAGAGCTCCCTGGTGGAATACCTGGCTGTAACGGACTGAGAATCTAATGGTTAGTGTTGGGGACATATTTTCCAAGGCCCATAACTTTGGCTCAGTTTATCAGTTTGTAATAACCTCACTGAGCTCAGGCACCTGCAGCCTTGGGTGCTCTCAGTGTTTTGTCCCCCTGTTCCTTCCTGTTGGCGGCAGCTGATAGACGTGTTATTGTGCTTTGCCTGTTTTATCTTGTTATGCAGCATGTTGATTATTCTCGCAGAACTAAATAAATACATGGGTCTGGGGTAGGGATCTTGAGAATTGATTTGGCATCTCAACCTGTGTCAACTCGTGGCACAGCGCATGTCTTGTGAATTCTCCGGCCGTGTTTGCCATCAAAGTTCCTGCTCTCCTCGTGTCTCTCTGAGTCCTGTTTCCAATTGCTTCAGAAGTTTCCATCACAGTAGGACTGGTGATTTTCTACATGCAATTAAAAATTATAATAATAAAAATTTGAATTATGACCAATGAGAGCCATGGTTACATCTGCTTAAAACAACCATAACTACAGCTGGGTTGGATGTAGGGTTAGGGTACGACTCTACAGTCAGTCTTCATATACGTAATTTATTCACTTTGTTTGTTTTCCATGTATTACTTTCCCAGATGAGATTGAGGTTTTGTTTTTAATGTTGGGTTTGTCTAGGAATTTACCAGAGATTACTTTTTCTTTGATTACTCCCTACCTCCCCTGATTGCATGTGTCACTTGGATACATCCGATACAGCCGTTATCTCATTGGCTGTGTTTTGAAAAGTTGACTGCTTCCAAAGTCAAAGTTAAAATGATTTGGCCTTTAAGCAAAAGAAGTTTTGTGCACAGTGCCAGGCCAACAGCTATACCTTTTGCCTAGTCGGGGGCTAGTAGTGGATCCGTAGGAGAAAAAAGCGTAGTTTGATTGTTCATCAGGAGGCTTGAGTTGCTGTAATGCACCCATGATGTGGGAGGCTCGTTCAGCCTCTCATTGGATTTTTTACATAATGATGACACAATGTGAGCAGTGCGTTGGACACAAAACTTGTAACCTGAAAATCAGGACACTCTAAAGGCATAGCTAAGCCATTGAGATGAATAGCAGTGCTATTTATATTACTGTGTGTTTAATGTGCTTGCTTTCTGAATAACAAGATCAGCTGTTTTCACACGACTGACTTGACTACATCCTTGAGACCTTCTCCCTGACCACATCCTGGCACAGTGTTTAAACAGCGTGGAGAGAGAGAGAGAGAAAGGTATGGGCGAGCAAGACTACACTTCCTCATTCTTGCTCTTCCTACTGTCTCGGTGAAAAGAAAACATCCTGATGAGTGGGGTGAGAGACTTAAAGAAGCAGCTGATGCCAGAGAAGGAAGACAGGAAGAAGAGTAGATAAATAAAGTCAATAATCTGAACAAAACACGCTATTCACCTTGGGCACCTCCCCTTGTGTGTGTGCATGTGTCTGTAAGGGCTTATATAAAGGGGGCTAAACAAGCCTACGCCAAAGTAAAAATACCCACGATGCCGATCTCCAGAGAAGCAGGGAGTAGGGTCAGGGAGTGAGTCAGCACACCCATATCACTCCTCCTCTTTTTCCTTTCTCTTTTCCATCAATCCATCCTCTCTTCATCTGCTCGGGTCTCCTGCTACAGCGGCACATCATGTTTCATGCTCACAGTGTGTCTCTTCATGGGATTTCACTTGGCAGGCACGCTATGACCTCCAGTGTGAGATGATCGTAAGCAAGCGTAAAACAAAACAAAACAATAAATTACGCTCACAAAAAAAAGACCTTTTAAAAATAGCACTACTTTGATGTCCAGGTTTTCAAAAGATATGTCATGTTGAATTTTTGTTAAAAGCATTTAAGATTTAAGAGTTCTTTCAGGTTTTGTTTTTTTGTCAATGAGTCCATCTGTTCCTTCAGTTGTCACGCTGTGTTTTTTCATTTCAGAATGGCCCGGAGCACAGAAACGAGGAACACTTGCACATTTCATCTCACTCCTCTGAGGACACACTGTTAAAGTGTTGTTGACACGGACAGATGACATGCAGTATGTTCATTGCTGGTTTGTGGTGGAGTACAGCCTGGAGGATGACCAGCTAGTCAGATTTACGTGGCTCTCCTTGTGAAGCTGACAATCGAGCGGCCCGACCAAGCAAGGAGGCAGAACGTCCAAAAATACAACCTGGTGTGGGCATTTATTAAATCATACACATATGATATGACACAGCCTCAATCTGCTGCTCCTGTGCGCACAGTCACCAGCCACCAGCAGGATCTCACACACACTCCCTTTCTAACAGCAAAACCCCAGAGCCTAAACGCCCAACCCAATCAACCCAACAGGACACAGGTGAGGGGGGGCCAGGTGCACACAATCAACGACAGACATGGGGGAAGGGGAACACTTTTCAACAACAAAAAAGCGAAACAACCCGTAACGGAGGCCGAGATCTATGAGCCCAGAGATCACCTCCGTGACACTCCTGTGACAAAAATAGTTTACATTTTTCTCAAAATCGTAGTTATGATATATGATTTCCGCAATTGATCATCTCGTTTTTTTTAAAAAGGGGACCTGTTGTGCTTTTTGGGGTTTTCCTTTCCTGTAGTGTGTATGATTGTATGCATGTAAATGGTCTGCAAAGGCTAAAATCCCAAAGTTTCTCTCCCACCTTCCGCCCCCTCAACCTGAAACACCTCCATTGGACTCCTCTGTTTACTTCTGTAACATAGTGACATCACTCTGTAACACTTGCGCTTCTATTGGGTAGCGCTCCAACAAGTTTTACGTGATAGGCTAAGGGGCGGGAAATCTCTAAGTGGTTGACCAATCACAACAGAGCTGGCCAGCTAACCAATCAGAGCAGACTGGGCTCTGGTTTCAGACAGAGGGTGAAAAGAGGTGCTGCAGCACAGGCAGTATGAAAAAGCAAGTCAGC
>NW_011369012.1:0-2603 GCF_000735185.1 Notothenia coriiceps | reverse complement strand
AATCGTATTGTGTGTGTGTGTGTGTGTGTGACAAGAGCTATATTCAGAGCTCTGCTGCCTTGGCTACACTATTTCATTGTTGCTGTTGCATGATTGGTGTTTAGCTACGGTATTTAGCGTCTACAGCACCTCCGCTTTTAGGGTTGACGTAGACCCAAACGTCGCCCGGAGGTCCCCCGGTTTTGTTGCGGGAGCTGCTGCACTGCACTAGCTAATGCTACATTAGCAAAACAAACGCTAATTTATTTTGCAAAAGGTGCAGCGGGCTTCAAACACGTTCCCCTCCACTGGTTTCAACCAAGCACTAAATTAGATGTTTTCCAACCAAATACGGTTGAACTTACACTTCCCCATATTTATTTGTAAGTAGATTTGAAGATACATGAGTTTCTGACTGCCGCTAGCTGAAGCTTGGTTGCTAGGTTACTATCTGGGTGTTCTCCGATAAGGGGCCGGGGGAAACAGAGTTAGTGATTACTGGTTCCATGTTGATTTATTTCAATACAAATTGTTGGGGGGAACTGAAAGGCTCTTACCGTACTGGTTACTTTACAGCCCGGACATTTCCCCAAAAACACATTTAGACGCGATCTCAACACAGAAGTACCTTTCAAATCCCATCATTTTTAAGACCTTCCAAATCATATTTAAGACCTTTCTTATTTCTTTGGTCATATTTAAGACCTTTTTAAGGCCTTAAATTCAGATGATCACATTTAAGACTTTTTAAGACCCCACGGGAACCCTGTTTTTTATACTGTAGTCTAGAAAGTGCTCACCTGTAGGGTGAAATACAGTACATGAGATTTAGCAAAAGGATATTCACACAATGCTATTTGATTCAAAGATAACTCTTTTTTTGTATTGATTATACAATTCAGGTGTTTTTTCAACGGATCGTAACATGTCATTAGTTTTAATGCATGACTTTTGCTTTAAATACATGCAGTTTTCCCCTGTGGATTTCCTTGAATGGATAGATGGCAGCTGATTGGTGTTGTTTCTTCAGTTTGATTAAAACCCAGAAAGTTGTAGGCTACTTGTTTCTTTTAAATAAATGTTATGTCCTGCTTATCAATCTAGTTCTTCAATATTTCTTTAGAGGTTTTTGTGGCAAACCAACTCTTCTGCCCTATATATTGGGCGGCAGTAGCCTGAATGGACTGTTTGGATGTTTCGGGGCAGCTTTCTAACTCACACTCACTCACACATACATGACTTATTGCTACAGCCATTGACCTCTCTGTACAATCAATCCTGCACACGCCCCCCTCAGACACACGGTCACGATGCAGGGATTAATCAGAGATTTGACCGTAACACTAATTGCAGAGCCAGCAGTATTTCCTGCTGATTTGTTATCTCGTTATTCTGCTAACTCTGTTCTTCTACCCTGAAACGATGGCGTCCACGCTGAGCGGGAGACAGTGATACAGTGAGAGTAATACCAATCAGCTCAGAGAACATCCTCCATCTTTTACTGCCGTCCCCTCCACTCTTATCTCTATTGTATTATCTTCACCCTGCTCTCTCCTACTCCCCCTCATCCTGAACCGTTTACCTGCAATTTCCTCTGCTTCCTCTCTTGTGCGGACCAGTCTCTTAAAAGCAAACGAGTTTCATGAAGGTCGTTCAAATCTGACGGTCTTGTTGAGTTTTTAAGAAGTTCCATGAAATGCTGAACTGTTTATTTGCTCTAAATGTACCCACTGATTTGTCGACATCCACATCATTAGATCTATATGTAGCTGTTAAACCTCTTATGGTGTGTGTACAAATACAAATCTGCCTCTCAATAGTTTTCAAGGACAGTGGACATTTTTCACAACAACAGAGATCCAACAAGGCAAGACATTTTAACAAGGCCAATCCAAGTGATTTACAAAAACAGTAAAATCATTAAAACATCAAACACAATTAGAAAAGTAATAAAAGAGCCAAGAGAGCAGAAATAAAAACAAGCTAAAATTGTGTCCAAATGTGTTTCAGCGGACGGTGAATTTTTCTGGCAGTTTGTTCCAGAACTGTAACCACCTGTTTGCATGAAAGTTGGCTGTAAAAGGTCCTTTCATCCATCTTTAAAAACAGCACCTAACAATATAAAAGTTTTCAAAAGGTTAAAGACAGTTTCCAAAAGTTTCCAAAACAATATTGCAGCATAATCTAAAGGTCTCTTGCATTAATGTGCAATCTACCGGTCCATCTGCATTCCCACCTGTGGTCATGAAGGATGGGTCACGACCGAAATAATGAGATCAACGATACAAGCGGCCCAAATGGGTTTTCCCCGGATGGTGGCCTCTAGGGATAAGATAAGAAGTTCTAAGCACTGCTACTTCACGCTTAGAGGAGCCAGCTGAGGAGGATTTTTGTTGTATTTAATAAAGTAATAAAGAAAGTCAATATACAAGTAATTAAGTAAAGTTTATTTATAAAGCACTTTTCACAGATAAAGTCGCTAAGTGTTGACAAAACAATAAGAACTGATCAATGAACACACAAGCCACATGTTAAGAAGCACCAGAACATAATTAAGACGCAATAAAAATACAATACAAAACTTACAAACGAAATTTAAAACAAACAAAATAAAAATATAGTAT
>NW_011369011.1:0-4930 GCF_000735185.1 Notothenia coriiceps | reverse complement strand
ATTTTAGTATACCATTGAATAATGACTGAATACATAAGCTTAAGCAACAAAACATTGTTTATTTTTATCAAGGAGGTTCTTAACCAAGACCAACAGAAAAGTGAAATTTTTGCCATAAAGTGTAGCAATAGCATATTTAGGAATATAGTACATTCAGAGATTCAGGTAGCCTATAGGTAGGTAGACCTTCTGTAAACTATAACACTTTGTTTTTTAAGTAAAACACAATACTTTCAAGTACATTCAGAACATTGGAAACCCTGACTATTAGAAAACATCTATCTGTTGCTTCAGAGGCCATAACAGACTTTGTTGATTTACCAACAGTTGATTTAAAAAATCTAATCAATTTCAGTCCAACTCTCTCAATAACCTTGGCCAAAACAATAAACAGTTCAACATAAAGTGCCAGTTGCACCAACAACATAATAAATAGTTCAACATAAAGTGTACCATTTCAAATAAAATAAAAAAGTGCCAGTGATTGACCTCAATCCCTCCTATTCTTCCAATATCCTGATGAAAAATAAAATCTCTCTGTTGCATAGGCCACTGTTTGATCAACGCGAATTGGGTGTGGGTCCTTGTACTCCGAGTCGGGCTAACGTCCACGCTAGCTTCCACGCTAGCTGCTATAGGTTTTGCATTGAGGTGATACTTGAGGCTTGATGTGCTGCGGTGATATGCAAATTCCTTTTTGCATAATTTGCAAACAACCGTGCTCTTATAGACGCTTCCATCCGTCCGTTTTTTAAAACAAAATGTCCCATCCACGGGGCCAACCAAAGCGGTCTCATCAGCTTCTTCGTTCATGTTTGACTATTGTTCACTGTGGTTTGTTGTTGTCTGAAGTAATGAACGTTAGTTGGTGCTCCAGTATAATCGGTACCCCTGAAACTCATCCAGTGAGAAACGTTCCGCGGTACAAAAATAAGTGCGATTAAAATGCGTTAATTTTTTTAACGCGTTAATTTTTGTGTAATTAATTAATCTTAATTAACGCGTTAAAGTCCCGGCCCTAGTAAGAACACAAGTAACTGCAGACATCTCACAGATATCTTTAAATGTTATTTAAATGAACTCATATTCTGCTGAAGTTCAGGTTGATATTAGTATTTAGTGCGTCTACTCTGCAATGTTTTGAGTTATAATTATATTTAGAACATGTGTTTTGACCTTTAGTTCCTGTCTCATAACCAAAAGACATGCCTTTTGTTGTGTCTCGTCAAATGTGTTAGTTATGATTATGTGCTATGTCTGTCTATTTATGTTATTTCACGTCATGTCTGTCTATTTATGTCTTTCATCTCGAGTCCCCGTGTTTCATGTCATGTCTCGTTTTCAATTTCCTGTTTTATTTTGTGCTTGCCTCTTGTCTCTCATTTCAGGCCCTGTTACTTCCTCCCTTTGTGTGTTTTCCCGCCCTCGTCAGCGTCTGCCCCGCCCCTGATTGTTTCCACCTGTTCCCACTCACCTCATGTTTAGATAGTCCTGTCTCCCCCTGTCCCGTGTCAGTTCGTCTTGTTCGTTTCCACGTATGGTCGTCCCTGGTCTCAGCATAGAGAGGGTCGACAGTCAGGATGTGATATCTTGCCATTCTTGTGAACTTCACATTAACCACTGAGGGTCAGAGTTCATCTTAAGTTCTCTTTGTGTTACGTTTAGTTTTTCCTCCCTGTGAGCGTTTTTTGTTAAAGCAGTTATCTACTCTGCTAAGAGGGATTTGTGTTCATCCATATTAAAGATATGTTTTGGTTACATTGAAGACTGAGTCTCTGGGCCGTACATTTGTGTTCTCCAGTTTGTGTCAGTTACATTAACGTGGATGACGCTCCGTCCATTTTCTACCTAAATGTTTCAAAGTTCATTAACATTTATTGGGACGTCAAAGATTTGCAGTTTAATTTTCTTTGCCTTCGTTAAAGTTAATTGATTTTGCGGCAATGTTTCAATTACCCTGCGACCATAAACAATGGCGTTTTATAATGAGAATGTGGAGTTGTGACAGAACGCCATGTCTGCTAACACATGTGCTTTTATGAGAACATTAATTACATTTAAATTAAAAATTATAATGTCAAAGAGTAAGACGAAGTATACTTACTTTAGCTCTGTGTCTTTTTATAGCATTCAAACATGTTCAAGGAGCTGGAAAACAATTATGTTATGGTTCATTTATGTCATTATTCCCCTGAACAGAAGCATCTCTCTTCTCTGTTAACAGTTTGACTCCTGCACATATGGTCTTTCATAGTATTATAAATTATGTAAGGGTTGTATTTCATCCTCATATTTTAAGCTCGTGTTTTATCATAAACCAAGGTAATAAAATATGTGAACCGTCTTCTTTCTTTGGCAGATGTGCGACGGACATTAAAACGTCAGACTAAATAATGTATAGAAGCAGAATGGGCCGTAAATCAGGAGAGCAAATGCCAACGAAAAATGTAATTCTGATTGGCTATTAAATAATTCAGTGGTTTATGATCTCGTTACGCTGCAAGAAAATCCACTTTAATACCAAAAATACCTATTTATGAGCCAACTCCCACCATTAACTCCAGAGTAAACTGATATTTAGACAAAACTGACACTTGTAAAGTTAGGCAAATAATGTGTGGTAACCTTATGAGTATGCTAATGTTAGCTAGCAATGCTAATACCATAAGCAAAGTGTTTAATCTTGTCAGCTTTTCTTTTTTCTTAACAAAACCTAAGATGTTAAGCTATGGATACATCCAAATATCCATGTTGTACTTTTATCTTGGTGTTTGGTCTGTGAGGCTTTTTTAAACCAATGAACTCATGCAATAGTGTTCTGATGCTTTTTCCCTTGGTACCTATTGATCTGCTCTTCCTATCGACTATTCTGTGTTTTCCAATCAATGCCGTTTGTGTGACACCTCATTAAATTGCAGTGTATCGTTTAATAAAGTAGCCTATTGAAGGTTTACTGTATTACATAGATTATTTCATTTCAATGCCACGAGTCCCCACCAGTAACACAATAGTTAACAATACAACATTTCAAATGAGATGTAACTGTAACTTATAAGGTTGAGTAACTAAGTGCTTACCTTTTTAACTCACTAATGTAGTTATCCTCATTATCTCGTTATCTTGGTTATCTACTATACAAAATAATATCAGCCAACGTCAGTTTGTTGGTGGCATACATAGCCAAGCTTAGCTAATGATAGCAAATCTGTGCAAGTCATTTGCCGCTTTTCTTCACTAAACCTAACATTTTAAGTTGCGGATACATCCAAATATCTGGGTTTTATCTTGGTGTTTTCGCTGTTGGTTGCACGGCTTTTTACAAAACTGAACTCATGCAATTGTGCACATTTTTAGACGTCCCTAACTCTTCCATAAAACATCTTCAATATATCTTCTTGAGACTTTGAATATGTGCATATCTCTGCATCTGATCAGCTTCAAGATGTCAATAAGAAAAGTTTCCTACCTAAATACGGAGTGAAGAGGCGTTTCGGGGCAGAGAAACCAGACAGGGAACACAACCTCAGAGAGCCGCCTCTGCACACGGCTCTGAATCATCTGAACTCTCCTGCTCTGTGAAGTCATGAAGGCTCAGTTAAACTCCATGAGCACTGAAGAAAATACAGAACTGTACACAGTAATAATAATATTAATACGTTTATTTAGTATAGCACCTTTTACAAAAGTTCAAATGAAGACCACAGAAACATCAATACAACAACAACATGAGGCAGATCTTAAGGTCAACATAAAAACAAAACACAGACCACGTGGAGTCCTGAAAGGAACAAACATGAGAACGGAACACATCACACACATCTCAAGTAGAAACAAAAGCCAACGAAACATCAATTGACATCTTGAAGCTGAGCAGATGCAGAGATATGCACATATTAAGATGTTTCATGAAGGTAGAGACATCCAAAAATGAGCACGCCAAAGATGATCATTAAGATGCAATTGCGTGATTTTAAAAAGCCATGCAACCAACACCGAAAACACGAAGATATAACCTAGATATTTGGATGTAAAATGAAGATGGGTCTTCAGTTGTTTTATAAAAGCTTCTACAGAGACTGCATTTTCTCTCCATGCCTTCACTTGGTTTCAGTTTCAGTTCCAACTTCCTCCACCGTCATTAATCACCCAGCGCTGACGCTTAGTGGCTGCTCTCTGGTAAATATATATATAATATGTGAAACTGACTGGATGACACAGAGTAGTCCTCAGGTTTCTCCTCAGATATACAGTTCCAGGTCACAGAGGCCACAGCCTGGGATGATTAATGTCTGCCATTCCTCTCCAGTTCCTCCCCAGTTCCTCCCCCTCCTCCCACTGCTCCGTGATGTTACGTTCAAGAACGATCCGAGTCTTTTGAACAGCTCTTTGGTACGAACGAAGGGAACCGAGTCGTGCCTGGGGAGAGCCGTTCTTTTTATCGTTGGTTCACTGCCGGCCATAAATCCACTCGCCTTCACGTGAACAGTGAAAAGCTTGATTTAGTTCCCCAAGCGTATTCCGTGAAGACCCGCCCCTACTCTGATTGGTTAGGTTTAGGCAGGAGTGACTCTGATTGGTTAGGTTTAGGCACGAGGAGTGAGATGTTATGGGTTAGGGTTAGCCAATCAGAGGCAGAGTAGGGGTGGGTCTTAACGGAATATGCATGAGAGAGAAGTCATAACAAGTGGTACGGGTATACAACGGGTTTTTCGGGTGAAAAAATTAGCCAAACACGAAAACGCAGCAGCATTTCAATGCACCTCAACAAAAACATAGGCAATGATAAAGAGATAAAGAGTGCAACATTTATAAAGCCAAAATATCATTTAAAGCTGGGACAATTGCAATTTTGAACGGCTCTTTTGAACGGCTCTTTTGAACGGCTCTCGGAAAGGAACGGAGCCATGACATCCGGCTCCCTTCAAAGAGC
>NW_011369010.1:0-2746 GCF_000735185.1 Notothenia coriiceps | reverse complement strand
GAAAGCGGTCAAGCCTCCTTCCCTCACATGTCGATGCGTTGGTGTTCAAACCAAAAATATGGAAAGGTGGACGTTATCGTGGAGGACAGCGAATAAAGGGTTGCGCAATGCGCTGTTGCGCACTGGATTTACGTGGCATTTATGTAAACAAGAGTTCTTTGCTGTCGATTTGGGTGAGTCCAGTGTTGTTATTTACTCAGCCATGTAACACAAATTAAAATGCAGTGTTTAATGTTACTGTATGAGTTCCAATAGAAAATACAGTTGTAAACCTCTCTTTGTGTGTCTTTATTATGACGTAACGACTAGTCGACTAGTCGACTACTATTTTGAAAAACTAGTCGACTAGTAAATATTGGTAGTTGTGTAACCCCTAACACACACACACACACACACACACACACACACACACACACACACACACACACACACACACACACACACACACACACACACACACACACACACACACACACACACACACACACACACACTTCGTATTTAGTCTCCTGATTTTAAACGGGAATTAAATCATTTGAGTGTTCCCAAAGCACCAGTGTTCTGTAGTTTGTGTGGGCCTACTGTACTGTTGCACAGTTTTGGAAGATTCATAGCTAACCACACTGAAGATTATGGATTATCTCATATTTTTAAGCCTCAATTTGTCCTCCCTCCCCCCCTTCTCTAACATCACCAGAAGTCATAATTTAAGGGGTCATTTCTCAGGATCCCCCCGGACCGCCCTAGTATGGTTTGGTCACAGCCATTTCCATAGCCCCACCACATTTTTTTTCCACCAGCCGCCACTGGCAGGCAGCTTGACAGTGTTTTATAATCTTGTTTTGTATTTAACAATGTGTGAATTTCTTTTAGCAGATAAAAGATTCTGTTGTTTAAATACAGAATAATTTTAGGTGTGAATGCAGCATAATGTATGATATTCCTTGCATGGACTTTTGCTTCCACTTAGGCTTACCCATAGGCTTTTTTTGTTGTGTTGTAGACTGTGTAATATAGAATCAAACAAACATTTTTTTTTTTTATTCAGTGATGATGTCGGTCTCCTAAAATATATTAAACAAATAACTGTTATGTACACATCACGTGCATTTAGTTAATGCCGGTACATTGGCTTTATTGTTTTGAATTTCTTTTTCTCCTATTGGTAATTCAGCTTTTCTGTAGCTTGAACTTATATAATACCATATTTCTTGTAAGTGCAACATAACAACCCTGCATATATGGGAAGCCAAACAAGGCGTACCGAGTTATTTGAGAAATGTCCTGTGAATGCTTTTAGTCTACTTCGTCTTTTCCTGATACAACACAATGCCAATCCAATAAAGGCGTCTTAAGCCTTTTGCTCTGTCATTATGCTTAATGCAATATGAGAGGAGCCTCTTATGCAACCACTGTTCCTTTCCACAGAGAGAGAGATGCTTTCTCACTCATTGTTAAAACACCATGGCTACATCCAAAAAGGCTATTAGATCTGATGTGGGAGCTATTTTTAGCGACAGATGCCTCCCTGAGTTTTCCAGGAATGAGGCAGGAGGTCAGGAACTACTCTCCAATTTCCATTTCCCAGAGTGGAGAAGGGGGAGGTGGGTGAAGGTGGATTTGTGTGTGTTTAGTCTTAAGGAACCTGGGGTGTAACGGTTCACAAACATTTCGGTTCAGTACGTACCTCGGTTTTTAGGTCACGGTTCGGTTCGGTACGTTTTAATTTTTATTAAACTGTGTATAATGTATTCACTCAAATAAATACAAAATATAATAAAATAAACATTAACGTGCAGCATTTCGATGAACTGAAATAATTTGTATTTTACTGTACTAGTACTCACAAAACATAAACTATTAGTTTTGGGTTTTTAATTATTATTAAACTGTGAATATTCACTCAAATAAATACAAAATATAATAAAATAAACATTAAGGTGTAGCATTTTGATGAACTGAAATAATCTGTATTTGAACTGTACTGTACTAGTACCTAAGCAGCCAGTTTTACATTATGACTTGCTTGTCATTTTCATGTTTTTTTAAAGAAAGATTAACTTGTTCACATTGCTTGCCGAAAGGGCAGATCTGCTGGCACTAACAATGTCTCCTGCTGTGGAGAACACCCTCTCGCTAGGGACAGAGGTAGCAGATACAGCCAGGTAGCGCTTTGCTAACATGGCAACATAAGGATACTTGGCGTTTGTAATAGCTTTGGCTCTGTCTGAACTTTTTGCGAGCGGTGGAGGCTTAAATGCTAGTGGGAGTTGGGTTTGCACTTCAGTCTTTTTTTTTTTGGTACCGGTGATATTCACGTTCGGGTGATGCCTTTTCAAATGAGTGTGCAAGTTTGATGTATTGCCAGCCGCGTAACCAATTTTAGTTGAACAATGCCGACAAACAGCTTTGGTTCGGTCCACCTGTCTTTGTCCGTCATCCTTGTACGTAACTGTGAAACCAAAATGTTCCCAAGCCGGAGACTTCAATGATGCTGGAGGATTTTCAGCATTTTTTTTGCCAAATACTAGCCTCAAAAAGATTAAAATATAATTAATGCAAATAAACTACTCCTACTAATAATGATAATCATAATCAATTCAATAATAAAAATACTATATTGTTTTATTATAATATAGTTGTAATATACTGTAGTCAAGACAAAACATGCTTATGACATGCTCAAAAACTGATATTTCTTAAATCTGTATTCAAATGTAGTTCCCTCTGTCAGCAATGTATCGAC
>NW_011369009.1:0-3348 GCF_000735185.1 Notothenia coriiceps | reverse complement strand
ACTTCATATTGACCATTTTTTTAACAACAGAGGATGCTACATAACACACTTTCAGGAAAAGTCACAGATTGGGAGACTTGAGTATTTTATTGAAAAAAAGTTACATACATTAAAAAAAAATACAGCTGCATGTGAAATTGACCCGTTGGCGGTTCTAGTGTTAAACCATATCCCTGTGGTAACAATAATTCTTATGTGTTTATACTTCCTCCATCCAGGTTGTGGCCAGACATGAAGACTTACTGTCTCAGGCCACTGGGATAGAGTCCCTTGAAGGTAAATAATTAACATTGTTTTTCCTTTTTCCATTTTTTAAATTGATTTTCATCATAAATTGACAGAAATTACAGAGCAGTTGGCTTGGTCATACAACAAAATAAGCAAACAAATAATAACCTCATTCTCTCCAGGTCAGAATAAAATAAAATGTTTTAAATAAATGAGTAAAGCAAATAAAAAAAATAAAAAAAGATTTGGGTGTTATTCTGGAATATCTGGGACATGTTTTAACTTCCTGGAGGAGCCTTTCAGTGTGTAACAGATCTTTTCAACTGTAAATTATAACAAGTGTCCGAAAAAGACAGTGAAATAGCGGTATGCGACATGTGTGAAGCAGAAATCCTGCTGCTCCACCCGCTGTGACGGACCGGTGAGCAGAGCAACACACACAAGAGTTAGACCTTACACACTTAGCTATGTTATCTACATCTGGAACTAGCTAAACTAGTTATAAATATGTTTATTCTTCACTGTCGGGTCACTCATTACTGGATCAGTGAGCTGCATGAGATACTGACGGTTGTCAGGAGAGAGAGAGGAAAAGAGAGTGCTTCCGCTCATTTCTCCCATGTTATTATCCAAAGTTAATGTAAACTTGAATTATGTACTTCATTTGAATGTAATCATTATGTTGGTTGTTGTTTGTGGAAGCGCATCATGTATTGAAAAGTTAATCTGAAGTTTTCGATCCATTACGATTATAAACTGAAGCAATATAAAAATGAGCTCCATTAACTGAGTTTTAAACATCACTTTAAATGGAAGATCCCCACTTTGTCAGTTACCTCTGACAAAGTATTGAAAGTCCAGTAGTTGTGCAGAGACGTACATGACCAAAACATATGCACATGTTTTGCAGGTGTTTGGGGACATTTTTCACAAGAAGGATCTATAGTGTCAAACACTTTGAACAACCTGACTTGAGTCCAATGAGTGCGGTGAACAAGCTTACACTGAATCAAACCATGTCTGCCGCAGACAGATGAGGTGGGCACACGCCTAAGAATATCGCCCCAAAGATCCTCTGAGATCTCCTGCCCCAAATCCTCCTCCCAAACAGCTTTCACAGAGTTTAGAGAGGTTGAAGATAGGGTTTGGATTTAATTGTAAAAGTATGAGATCATTCCTTTCATCACAGGGACCTGAGTGAGAGAAGCATCTAGAGGCATGTCGCCAGGCAGGTTGGGAAACTGGGCATATCTATTTCGAGCAAAACTCAGAATTTGCAGGTATCTAAAAAAAACAATTCCGAGAGCTGTTGAAAAGATGCAAACCAATGTACATCTTTAAATTGTTTAATACCAAGGTTTGACCATAGTAAATGCACAATCTGATATGGAGGTGGAAAAACATGATTTGCAGCTAGTGGAGCCGAGGTAGAGAAAGCTTGCAGACCGAAGTGACGTTTGAACTGATTCCAAATCCTTAAGGAGGTTTTATATTTTTAGCATAAAGGGAAATGGTGCTGTTGATGGGGGAGTGTACAAGCGATGTCAGTGACACAGGCTTAGAGCAAAAAGACTCCATAGCCAGCCAAGCGGGGTGAGGATGAAATGTTTCAGATCTAAGCCAATACTGTAAGATTCTAAGGTTGGAAGCCAATAGTAAAACCTAAAGTTTGGTAAGGCCAGTCCTCCAAGAGGCTTTGGCCTTTGTAGAGTCTTTACGTAGTCTATGGTTTTTTGTTCCAAATAAACTCAAAAATTAAGCTATCCGTTTTTCAAAAAAATGCTTAAGGAGGAAAAGTAGGTATACACTGAAAGAGAGAGTATTCATTTTCACCGAGTTGATCCTCGCGGCCAAATTTAATGGGAGCAGTGACCAGCGTTCAAAGTCTTGTTGCATACGTTCTAAACAGGGTGTACAATTGGCCTTAAAGAAACTTTTACATTTGCTAGTAACTTGGATTCCAAGACATGTAAAACTTTGCAGATATACTTTAACCTGTTAAGCAACATCTTGCAAGAGACAGCGTCTGAGGGCTTCTTAACATTTAACAAACTATGAATGTGTCATACCCACTAAACGGGAAAAAACTCAGCTACCTGACGATATGAATCATTTGTACCGAAACAAAACACAACTCTAACGCAAAAGCGTCTGAATTAGGACTAAGCGAAAGAGTGCTAACGCACTTAGCACATAACTCACGGTAGAAATATTGTATACTTCATCGGATCTGCACAAACAAGATATCACATGCAAGCTGAGATTCCACAGATTCCAATGGTATAAGTATCATCACTGTGCGGCCAAAACTCAGGGCAGCGAAGGCAAGCAAAGACAACACATAACTTCACTTTACGTGGCCAAAACGGCAAATACGTCTTACCTTTGCTGTTTTCTGATCAAAGTTGTGTTCAAGGGCTGGCTGCGCATCACTCTCATTCACTAATGGGTAATATTTAGATGGATTTAGGAACTTCCCCTCAATTTTATTGGCTTTAACGGTTAAAAAGAGGTGTCAATCATCAAAATCGACCGATGGGTTCCAGAGATATGGCAAATCAATGTAAAAAAAAAAGGTAAAATGTCACTTGTTTTGCATCAATCTTGATACAGGGTAATTGTTATATGTTATAGTTTGGATTCCTAAAGCTTTGAGTTTACAATCCCATCATTCAAAGGTGGTTTTCACTACAAGTAATGGTTTCTTTTTGGACGGAAACTATAATTTACATTTTTTACTATGGTCAATCTGAATTTATTTTAAAATAAAAAACATCTATATTGATTCTGACTCTTCTACATCCAACTCACAGGTTTATCATTGCTTTGAGAAAAAAGATTATTAATTTACCCCTTTTAGAAGTGAAGATATAGTCATTTGTTCTGGGAATGTCCTTTTCGAATTTATTAAGATTTTTCACCATTTTTTAAATGTTTGTTCACTGTGGAGGCATGCAGGAAGTTTTTCTTCAAGAAGTAAAGGTAACTCGGAGTGAGCAATTGGTATACACATTTTGATTCTGGGAGAAGCCTTTTAAAGGGGACCTATCATGCAAAATGCACTTTTGTACGTCTTTTGTACATGAATATGTGTCCCCGGTGTTCCAGGGAACTCACCAA
>NW_011369008.1:0-3606 GCF_000735185.1 Notothenia coriiceps | reverse complement strand
ATAGAAACCTATCATGGCTTCCAGTTGAGAAACGTCTGCAATCTCGTGTTATCACTTTTCTAAAACATTTCCAATTTAGCAAAAAAACACTGTTTTTATGATCAAATACTTTACACAAGAGACGAGCATGACCATAAGACTAGACAAGCTACATCAGGCCATCTACTGGCCCCTAAACCCAGGACAAATCTTCTGAACTCTTCTGTGTCTTATAGAGCTATAAAGGAATGGAACTCATTGCCAAACTACCTTACTGAAATAGAGTCCAGAGGCTCTTTCAAGAAGAGATTGAAGGGCCATATACTAATGACCATGTACCCTTGTGAGCTGTGAACCCTAATTTAATTTGATCGCATGTTGTTGATGATATTGGTGATGTTTTTAATGTTGTTAATGATGTCAGGACTTATGTCCTAAATGTTGCTGTATTATTGTTGTATTATTGTTGTATTGTTTTAAGTGTCGGACCCCAGGAAGAGTAGCTTTGGTCGAGAGCAAAAGCTAATGGGGATCCTTAATAAACATAAACATAAACCAGCGGGAGAGTTAATGACATATTTTATGCTGTAGAACAAAACGTGAACATTTCTTCAGCTTGTTTTAACCACAGACCTTATTTCAGGCTTCTAACCAGAAGAAATGTGTGAGACAAGAGAACAGGAAGGCGTAAATGCTAAATATTTTCCGGGTATAAAGGACTCATTCCTGCGCCCCTCTATCGAGACGACAGATCTACCAGTTCAAGATAATCTTTCATTATATTGTAATCTACACTGCATAAGTGACCACAATTAGCCAAAGAAACTAAAGCCAGGCTTATAGTGATCATGTGATGTGACGTTCACGAACGATCCGATTCTTTTGAAGGGCTCTTTGGTACGAACGAAGGGAACCGAGTCCTACTTGGTGAGAGCTGTTCTTTATTTTGTTGGTTGCCATAAATCCACTCGCCTTTAAAGGAACTTGCTTTCCTGAATGCAAATGTTCCATAGATGATGGCATAACGCATGCTGCTTCAGTAGTAGTTTGGCTGGCTGAGAGATGAAGCAAGTTATACATGTTTCTTTGAGTAAAAGTAGATTTCTGCCAATACAGTCAATCATTATCCTGGTGATTATTTCGCAGATAAGCCTAATAACCCCGCCCCCTTAAAAAAAACGGCTCTTTTGAACGGCTCTCAGAAAGGAACGGAGCCATAAGATCCGGCTCCCTTCAAAGAGCCGTAATTCCCATCACTACAGGTTTATCCATAGCTTTATTAAATCTGACATGGACATGGTTTCTGCAGTAGTCTTCAGTACTCTTTCGAACCTCCATGTGCTGCTTGTCTCAACCCCCAGGACAGTTGTAAGTCTCTGTGAGGATGGAGTCACCCAGATTGATTCCTAAGGGCAACAATGCACCCTGGGTAATTGAAGTTCAGCTTTCCTGACCGATATATTAGTGACAAAGCCAAAGTACAGACACTGCAGGAGGAAATGAACACCCAAACACATTGTGTGTCCTATGAGATGGATGACAGGAAAAGGTGAAGTGTTCAGAGGGGAAGTTACCCAGCATGCACTTTTCATCTTGTAGTACATGCTGAATATCCTCAGAAGGTATAACTGGTAGTTTATGATCATGAAGGGTTATTACATTAGATTACATTGCATTTAGCTGACGCTTTTATCCAAAGCTAATTACAATAAGTGCATTTGACCAACAAGATACAAACTTGAAGAAAACAGAATCATATCAGTACATCAGGTTTCATAGAGCCAAACATTTCAAGTGCTACTCAACTGGCTTTAGATAAGCCAGTCCTTTATTAGTATATAAGTGCTTTGTTAGTAATTCTATCGCTCGAAGTGGAGTCTAAAGAGATGAGTTTTCAGTCCGCGCCGGAAGATGTATAAGATTTCTGCTGTCCTGATGTCAATGGGGAGCTCATTCCACCATTTTCAATTTTAAGAGAAAAAAATATATTTTTGTGTGGTCCAAGCAAGATTATAATTGCAATATACATGATTCTCTTCTCTTCCTTGTAGTACACATAAAAAAAGAGCCTGTCAGTGTTCCTGAATAGTGATAATCTTGGGTTCGTCGTTCACCTTAGTTTTCCACATGTTGTGTGGCTATTTGTGCAATAAGCACTAAATAATGCAATAGTTGCCATCTTTGGAAACAATTGCTGTGAAGCCTGATGCATCAACAAGTTCCTTTTTCATAGGGAACAGTCTCTGTGTGTATCCACAATCGCAGTGTTTAGCATGGTGACAAACTTTCATTTTCCAATTTCTCATTTAAAACATGTTCTGATTAATCTGCAGACATATTAAGTAAGAAGAGGAAATGGTGATTAACAGCTTGGATGACCTAATACAAATGCTTTGGATGGTGACTTCGTTTTGTAATGTCTTCATCTCAATGTGGCTTGTGTTCACACTCAATGTGTACATAAACCAATAAAGATAGAAACTTTAGGATCATTTTTTTATGTCGATTTTCTTTACAGAACTGAATGAAATGGTGAGATATACAGAACAAATGACAGGTAGGCTTTGGCTGAGCTGAGCTAAGCTAAGGACAATAAGACTAAAGGAGGCTGTGGCTCAGTGAGTTAGTGCATTGATCATCTGATCATCGGATCAGGAGAGCACAGGTTCAATCCCCACTGCAGTCAGCATGTCGTTGTGTCCCTGAGACACTTCACCCCAAATTGCTCCTGTGGGGATTACTCACAGTATTGAATGTCTGTAAGTCGCTTTGGATAAAATCGTCTAACAAGTGACATGTAATCAGTGGCGGCTGGTGGAAATTATTTTAGGTGGGGCTATTGTAATGGTGAATAAACCACACGGGGAACATTTTGAGAAATTACCCCTTGAATTAAATTGGCTACACTATTTCATCGTTGCTGTTGTATGATTGGTGTTTAGCTACGGTATTTAGCGTCTACAGCACCTCCGCTTTTAGGGTTGACGTAGACCCAAACGTCGCCCGGAGGTCCCCCGGTGTTGTTGCGGGAGCTGCTGCACTAGCTAACGCTCCACTAGCTAACGCTACATTAGCAAAACAAACGCTTATTTCATTTGCAAATGGTCCAGCGGGCTTCAAACACGTTCCCCTCCACTGGTTTCAACAAAGCACTAAATTAGATGTTTTCCAACCAAATACGGTTGAACTGACACTTCCCCATATTAATTTGTAAGTACAGTAGATTCGAAGATACATGAGTTTCTGACTGCCGCAAGCTGAAGCTTGGTTGCTAGGTTACTAGCTGGGTGTTCTCCAATAAGGGGCCTGGGGAAACAAAGTTAGTGATTACTGGTTCCATGTTAGTGCAAACATGGGAAACAAAAGACAGTGTTTACCTCTTTGCATCCAGCTAGTCACACACACAGTTACAATCACACTCTCTGTAATTGACATAATTAATAGATAGTTTAGCTTCTCACCATCATGTGCTGTGGCCCACTGATGTTAACGATCGTAAAAGGTAAGGAAAGGTACCACATTCAGCCACGTGACTCGCAAACTCTCGCGAGAGTTTTACACAAGACGGATCCTTTCTAGTCATAACCCTGCACCGGGCGCTGACATTGGAGCCCGGTGATCATCAGA
>NW_011369007.1:124602-127548 GCF_000735185.1 Notothenia coriiceps | reverse complement strand
TGAAATAAAAATCAGCCAATTTCCATTACCTTTTTGTCTGTATGTGCAAGGTCAATCTGTTTTATTATTACTTCTTATTTATTATATTAAATGGGGCGAAGCCTGCGAGCTAGTTCAGGCAGTCAACTCGAGCACCAATGATACATGAACACGTGACGCACCTCGTCCCTCTTACAACCAACCAAACACATTCTCCTAAACATGCCGCTCTAAGCTGCCAGGTCTTCCTGCCTCTGCCTCGCTGTGCTGCTGCTGCCACTGCTGTGTTCACTTGCTATTGCTGCGTTCATGTTCCTGCTGCTGTGTTTCATGTTGCTGCTGCCGCCCCACCACCCCAGCTTCCACCAGCTTCCACCTGTAGGCTCGGGGGATAGTTATCTAATCATCACTCAATGTTCTTTGTAAATATGTGGAGTGATGGCCCGAGCCTAGACGCCAAACTCAAACTATATGCTGCTTCTAATAAACATATTAAGAAACACGTGAGTAGTCTGACTGAACTACAAATATGTATCTTATTGGGAGAGTTTTTGTTCCATGCAAAAGTAAAATCTAGAATAAAAGGTCTGTCTTCGTTTTAATTGAGGGGCTCTAAGGCATACAATTATAGATTGTGTGTTTAATACGATTGAAAAGTATCATGTTTGATATTAACGCTTGTTTTACAGCAGTTAGTAAAAGCTGAACAGATATATTTTTCTCTGCAGTTTTTCAGGGTCATTCTATTGCTCTGTCACAGTGATAAAAACCACAAAGCCCAGCTGTTTAAGGGATCTTTTTTTAGAAAGAAAACCTTTTTTGTTGACTTGTCAGTTGTCTTTTCCTAAGTTGTTGTGAACTCTCGTTAACATCTTTCCTTCACCTCATGACGATTTCTAAAGAAAAGTGAAAGCCCTGGACTTACATTTAATTGTATTATTCAATGGCAGAAATAATTAGTAGTTTGTCTCAGTTCTATTAAACCAACTGTTGAACATTTTAAACCATTTTTTTTTTAAATTAATCTTCCTTGTGAATTTATGAATTATTATCCCTTCTTTGAAAGATATATGTCTTCTGTTGATAAGAACAAGCCTGGGGCAGAGAGCCTTACACGGGAAATATAGATGTCTGTGTTTCATCATTTTAAATGGCATGTCTATCACAAGCTGTCCTCACTGGAAAAACACCTTCCTTGGAGATTATAACACTCAACAGGACTTTCTGACCCCAGTAATGCGTTTGTGGCTAACCATCATGGCAGCTGAAGTGCACTCTTTTGTAGTGTGTGTGTGTTTACCTGGAGACACTGGCATGGAGACCCAGAGGGTGACCTGCCTCTGATTCTGTCTGTCGTTCTGACAGCTGAACTCTGGCTTCATCTGCTCCGGACTGGGGGGCGAATCTGAGGAAGAGAGAAGGACACTGTTCAGTACACTCTTATTTGACTGAAAGAGGATTTCCCTGTGACAGACTTAGGAATAAGCATATTTAATAGTCAGCCTCTTTGCTGATGAACCATCTTTTGAAGATTCAAGACGTTAGAAAACTGTTTTTTTTGGCGATCAGCCCATCTTTTTTGCCCGGAGCTTGTTTTGCTCATTAATAACCTGTCTGTGAAACACAAGGCAATTCTTTATTGATCAACTTTCATATTTCTTCTTCTTAGTCTTCTTAATTATTCAAGTTTGAAGTGAATTTCTTAATATTAACCATAATAATGTGTTATGATGTTTTTTTGAGAAGAGTATTGCAGCTACACCTGACTGTTGACACTCATCCAGACTTATTTACTTTAGAAAAACAGAGTGTTCAGAAACACTCACGTACACACATGGCGGCACATGATAAGGCAGGTGCATCATAACTACAAGGCACAGACGTTATTTCCATTTCCATGAACTTTAGTGGTATCTCATTCTCAACACAGATCGTTTTTTCGACTGAAGCTTCCATTGTATTCACCTCAAAGAATTCTGTCTCCAATCTCATTCAATGGAGGCAAACTATTACTATTTTTGTTATTGCTTTAATCTGCCACTTATTCTCCTGTTAGTTAGTTCATTGATATATAATAATAATAATGAAAATATTAACATGAATGCTCAACAAGATGAGCCGATTGTAACGTCTTCAAAATGTTCCCTGTTTATTGGGCTTGTACATTATGGATGGAATCAATCATTATTTATAAACAAATACTGAAAATGTTCATCACATTTATATGTTCATTTCTTTTGAATTATATGTTTATTTGTTTATTCAATTGTAAACAAAAAAGTGAAGGAATCCCATCATATGGATTTCATATGATTTGAAAAAGAGCTTAGAACAAAACTTTTTTTTCTTTTTGCCTGAATACTTCGTTTATAATACCTTTTTAATAATGAATTGATTGAAATACTTGTTTTTGATTATTTACATACTAATGGTTGCAGCTCCGTCCCAAAAAGCCTCGACTACTGAGAATCTAAAACAGGATGTTATTCACTCTGGAGGAACGCAGTGTTACGAAAGCAGGGTCAAAGGTTCAGAGGGCAGTCTTGTGGGATCGCTACCTTTGCCCAAGCATTAAGGAAACACGTGCACACAAACACCTACACACACTGACTTTGGTTACCTTTGCCTCAGGCTTTCAAATGTGTGTGTCCTCTTATGAGACATGTGATTAATACCATATGATTATTGTTGTATTACATATCAGTGTGCCAGTGGTGCATTTTTAGTCAAGGACAATTTTAGGTTCTTTACTTGAGAATTTCTATTTAAAGCTTTGTGTGTGTGTGTGTGTGTGTGTGTGTGTGTGTGTGTGTGTGTGTGTGTGTGTGTGTGTGTGTGTGTGTGTGTGTGTGTGTGTGTGTGTGTGTGTGTGTGTGGGTGGGTGTGGGTGTGGGTGTGTGTGTGTGTGTGTCATACTTCTGTAGAAGTGGTTGCGGGCGAGCAGACAGGCTGGAGAGTTGACGCTGG
>NW_011369007.1:122163-124576 GCF_000735185.1 Notothenia coriiceps | reverse complement strand
GATAAGTCTCCAGGAAATGCATGTAAGTCAATGTAATGTCCCCTAAAGTGATGTATACATGGTGTGTGTGTGTGTGTGTGTGTGTGTGTGTGTGTGTGTGTGTGTGTGTGTGTCATACTTCTGTAGAAGTGGTTGCGGGCGAGCAGACAGGCTGGAGAGTTGACGCTGGTCATGGCTTGTCGGATGTGGAGTCACTGACCTAAAGGGTCAAAAGGTTAGAGAGACAGAGGGAGAGAGGTTAAGACTCAGGTCAAACCTCAAAGATACCCGATATCTCCCACTTAACGTTTGACTGATGTTCAGCTGACTGCTCTAAAATTAGTTTCTTTACTGTTATGTTTTCATTAGCTAGACATTAGTTGTATATGAACAAAAATATTGTTTTGAAATATCTCAGGTATAAAAACATTTAAGAAACAGGAAGAAGGAGCAAAGCTTTTCGATATGCTATCATTAGAATATTTCTTTTAATGCACCTTACCTAATAATCCTGGTGGTTTTGATAACCCTTTGATTCTTGTGTTAAAAGACCAAAAATACTTTCAGTGTGATGTTTTTAAATGTAACAGCTTGATTTTACTTATTGCAATAAATATGTTATCTTTGTTTCTTTCATCTTTGTGTGTAGAGTAAAGGGGGCTACATTTCATTGTGCACTCCTATTCTTTAATGACAATATACTGTAGTTGTACCTACACAGTATCCTTATGTAAAATGTGGACTCTACTGCCTGGATTCTGCTATAGAAATGACTTTTTAGCAGACAGTTATCATGAGCCGTGATGGCCAGGACGGAGAAAAGAGAGTGCAGCCAACAGGAACTCTAAACCAGAACAAGACGTGGTGCAAAGAACGAAAGTAAATATACTCAGCTGAGTTCAAATACCCCACCGGCAAACAGAGGAAACGGTTATTCCAGTGAGCTCAGGGACAGTTTGTTTACCCTTTCACTGGGAGCCCCGATGCTGCTATTATTAGAAATGGTCTGTGTGTGTGGCCTTCACTGTACTGTATTTAATATCGATCTTTTCAAGGGAAAAGCAAGAATTAAAAAAAAGGTCTCTCTGATAAACCCTGCAGTTTCAGTTCCGCATAGCCAACCTCAAATAATTATATTTTAATTTGTTCCTGTGAATATTTTTTCGTAAAAGTTTTCCCATTTGCAATTTCTCCCAGTTAATATATAACATAGTACATGTCCAAGGTATATTACATGCTTTTGTTATCAACAAGAGCACATTTTCTTTTTAATGTTTTTATAGTTAGAAATCTATGTCTTAAATAAGATTTTGCTATAAGAAGTTGTTCCCTGGTTATTGGCTTACCTTAAATTCACTCTTTTATTATAAACTTGCATTTAACTCTTAATGAAGTTAGGTAATCTATCACCAAGCAGATCATGCTTTGTTTAATTCCTCAACTGAAAGTGCTCTCTGTTGACTATATAGTATTATTATAACTATTATAATCTACTGTAGGTTAGCTATTGACTTTGAAATACCACTCAGAACTCTATTAACATTTTTATTGATAAAATAGGTTTTCGATATTCTGTATTTGGTTCAGGAATCAGGTGTTTTTCAGTGGATCAGATAATGAACATATGATGGATTCTTGAAGGATGTTGGCAGTTATAAATAGAAATAGAAGCCCGGGGAGCAATGGGAGTGGGGGGGTGTCCGGTGCCTTGCTCAAGGGCACCACGGCAGGGCCAGGAGGTGAACTGCGACCTCTCCAAGTAGTAGTCCACACTCCATATTTGGGACTTGAACCGGCGACCCTACAGCTCCCAGTCCAAGCCCCTACTGACTGAGCCACTGCCGGATGCTGCCTTGGTAACGAGTTCTTAACATAGGATTAAAATGTAACTTTCCGGAAGTAAAAACCAACAACCATCAATCTATTTTTACATTTGTTTAACGTCTCTTCTGTTCTGGTTCAGTCCGGCTGTTAGCTCAGCCCTGTTGTCTTTGGACAAAAGTTTATTTTTCTGGTGAAAGAGACTCTCAAAAATATTTGTTTTGGTTTATTTGTTCCTGATAAGATTAGCTGGAGGGTTCAGAGATGCTGCTTTCTGTTTGTGCTGCAAACACATTTGACCTGTTTGCCCTCAAGCATCAGCTGTCAGCTGGAATGTATCAGTCCACTTTAACTGAGCTTGAGCTGAATTGGACTTGAGTCTTCAATTTCACTAATAAAATGTACACACATCACACTGTTACCTTGACAACTATAATATTAAAGGGGCTCTATTAAAAGCACTTTTTGAACATTAAAGCATGTAAACATTTCACAGTGGAGTCACAAAATACAAATATGAACCTGAAGTGAGCATTATGGCCTCTTGAATGCTCACTTTGTACTAGCAGCAAGCGCTTGGTACACACACACACACACACACACACACACACAC
>NW_011369007.1:104267-121798 GCF_000735185.1 Notothenia coriiceps | reverse complement strand
GAACCAAAGGACTCTCTCAGTGTTATCTCAGTGGGTCTCAAATGTTTTGGTCACCATTAATGTAAACAATTATTTCCGAGGCACACGTTTATATGATCATTATAGTTATTAAAAAATAAGAGAATAAATGAAAAACAGGTATGAAATACTATATGACATTAAAAAAAGAATAAAGTTTAAAAGGGGCGTGATTTGTAAAATATCCATAAAGAAAAAGTTAATCTGTTTCCAGTTCTGTTTCATATGGGTGTTGAGAGATGTATCCATAGATCTCTTCATTTTGCTCTCAAAGTGCACAAGATTGATGCTTTTAACTTCAATATTTAAAAATAAATCTTCCCGGGGGAGCTTGCCCCCGGACCCCCCTATGTGAGGTCCACACACCACCTATAATTGGTAATTGGACTGTACTTATATAGCGCTTTATCCAGTCTTTAAGACCCCTCAAAGCGCTTTACATACTACATGTCATTCACCCATTCACACCCATTCATACAGAGCAGTGTACCTTACTCTAGGACCTAACATTCAAACACATTCACACACCGTTGGCCATGCCATCGGGAGCAACTCAGGGTTAAGTATCTTGCCCAAGGATACATCGACATGTTGACTGCATGGGCTGGGATCGAACCCACAACCTTCTGGTTGAAAGACGACCACACTCCCTCACAGCCACAGTCGCCCTATAAAAACGGCACTTTACCCCTGCTTACACCTATATGCCGTGAGCTGATTATCGAGCCTTCATTGTAACTGTCGCGGGTACACTGTGTATATGTGTGGGGATTGTTACAGTAGAAAATTCCACTGTAGCGACCGGTACATTTTCAAGCTACCCCACAGCATCCCCAAAAGAAATAAAGAAATATCTGGCGCTGCCACTGAGCCTGACTATTTGTGTTGGGGGGGGCCCGACTTTTTTTTTTCTCCAAAGGGGGGGCCTGACAGAAAAGGTTTGAGAACCACTGGTTTAACCACACACACCTCTACACACATCGAACTACCAGAGTATTCCCCCTCGTTTTATGAAGGAGATGTCCGTTCACCGGGGCGCATGATGTGTGTGTGTGTTTGTGCTCAGCTCCGCTCTGTGTGTGTGTGTGTGTGTGTGTGTGTGTGTGTGTGTTTGGTGTGTTTGTGTGTGTCCGACACCACCGGCATTTGTTTTCAAATTACCACGAACAGTAATTTACACAAATCTGGTTCTCCATAGTTATATGTGTATTCCCAAGTGAAAGACATGTGTTTAATCTTAATGTCGATGTAGTGCTATAGTCCTGCCGGAGTGCACCGGAACGAACAACACTATCAGAAACAAATGCTCACACACACACACGCCCTGGCGACCAGACATATTCTTCATAAAACTAATCAATTTAAATAAAACGAGGCCACGCTTTATTCATTCGCGCGCACGCTTTATTAACTCGTGCGAACGAAAAAGTAAAACGCGGCCACGTTTTATTTATTTTTCTCTCTATGAACCCTCCAGGGCTCCGTATTAAAGTGTTTCGGGACTTGTACATTTGTCTCAGTTCTCGTAAAAGTGTTTCGCTAATGTAATTTTGTCTTATAAAATTTAATTTTGTTTTTATAAAATGTCATTTTGTTTTATAAAATGTTAAATTGTTTTTCTTTGGTAAAAGTGTTTAGCTAATATGATTTTGTTTATTAAAATGTAAATTTGTCTCAAGCTTTGTTAAAGTGTAATTCTCGTTTGCACTTCTCAGCCACCGTAGAATATACAGTTTGTGCCATGGTTTGTGCAGAAACGTAGCTCCTCTCATAAACCTGTAGCTGTGACTCACACTCACCAGTAGGTGTCACTGCAGCACAACACAAGCATTAACTCTGCAGCCTGAGAGAAAGATTCAGGACACCCAAACATGTTTGGTTGATATCTACATTCCCTCTGTTATCCATGAAAAGTGAGAAGCATGTCCTTCTCCTGGACCTGCACACATGGCCTCGACAGCTGCTTTAAGGTATACACACACACACACACACACACACACACACACCAAGTGATACAATGGTTAAAGTAACACCAGCAGGTTTTACAATCTTTACCAAATGACTTTTGAACCAATTGGGTTGCACTAATCTTTGGCGCCGGAGTCACTAATCTGGCCCAATAACTATAACAGGGTGCTAATCACTGTTTTGGTGGAAAAAACATTGCCATGCTTTCCATGCCAATCAGGCCACTTAGAGGCCCACTTGAGTTTTTTACCCTGATGAGTTTACAGCTGATGTCAGGCTCAATCACTAACACTACTTTATGGTTTCAACAATAATGAGGCTAAAACCTGAAAAAAAGGTGGTTTTGCTTGCCCACTATTCCCGGTAATGACTTATCTGGCCTTTGTACTGAGACAAACGGTATTTACAGAAATACTAACCCCTGACTGCATGCCTTTTGTTCTCATCTAATGTTCCAAATTGGCTCACAAAGAATAGGACACAGAAAAAACTCATCCTCGCTGATGATTAAACTCACCATAATATTATTCTACCTGCAGGGCTGTAGCTAACATGTAGGTCTATCTATTAATATACCAGAAAGTATTATTTATTGGAATTCTACTGGGTTTAAGAACGGGACGGAGATTACTATCTAGATTGAGTAGCCTTGTGTTTTGTTTAATACGAATATTTTCCTTCACTATATTTCAAATCTCATCAAGACATGATTTATGACATATACAATTAATGTGAATAATGATTTGTGCTTAATATGTTTTTTTCCACAAATAATTAATATAACATTTTATTCATCTGCCTCATTAAAAAAATCCATAATCTAGAAATAGCACAGGAAAATATGTTTAACTTTCATACATCACAGTGCACAGTAATGCTCAAAACAGCCAAGGTCTTTTATACTCGATAATAATAATAATATGTTTTTAAGCACATGGGACTTCAATTTTGACATGACAGGTAAACAAATGTGCAGAAAAGCATTGAGTCCTTCATGTTGGAATATAACATATACAGAAAATATGTTATATAATATTATAAAATCCCTGTCAACAAGTCTTGGGTTTCATTGAATATAAAGAGTTATGTTTGTCTCCCTCTGGATATCTGAATAATTCCTCCCATACATCATTGACAGACATGTTAAATTAACGTGACTGATGAGGTTAATAAATATCATGCATTCTTCCCTTAGGCAATCTTGCAGTGATGTAAGAGTTGGTGATACTGCTGCCCTGAATGCATGGCCTGTCCCGTCCAGACATCACAGACCGTGGCGAATGAACACTACAGATCTGCTTTCGTTCTCAAAGCATCTTAGACTCCATGTCAAGGCCTCCTTCCTCAGCAGACTCTCAACTGTCACTCATAATAATCTCCAAGGGCTTGAAAGACTCGCAGGACATATGATACAGTCGTCCCATTGAACTGAACTTGACGTGAGATGCCAGGTCAGTTAGTTCAATACATTCTTCCAGGGTCTGCACTGTGGCCTTGGCCCGGACCAAAATGTGGCACCCTAGACCCGGGAGGAGGGGTGTAAGAGGTGGAGGTGGAGGGAGTGGGCCTGTCGGTTGTGGCGGCCCCGCTTTAGTCTTGGCTTCACTGTGCATGTGCTTCCAATTACAGACAAAGGGGAGGCGGTCCTGTGCAGCATGTGGTTCCATTTAGAGCAGGTGAAACAATGTAGGAAAATAGATCCGTCATCCGTCGCATTCCAGAGGCCAGTGAGAAAGAACGCTAAATCATAGCAAAGCTAATCCTGAGAGGAATGGGTGGGGTTAAGGCAGCTGAGGGTCCTGGCGGCATCTTCAACAGAGGCCCGATGTGCTGTGCATCAAAGGATTACAAGGATCGGATAGAAATGTCCCTTCATTTTCCCCTTATTTAAGATTTCTATTGTTTTCCCCCAATGTTCTTGATTTTGAGCCATGCAATCAATGTGGCTCCTTGAAGCGAACATCTCAACAACAGACAAGCATTTTAGTTTTTTACAAACATGCGTAGTCACAAGAAGACTTTAGTGATCCACTGACTTTCCTCTGATCTGTTAACTATCATCCGTTCAACTCAAGTCAATTATATTGACTGTATATTGCTGTATGTCGCAAATGTGTTAAATCAGGGGCTTTACAAACTGCACATACGTATCATTTTGACCAATTATTTGTTTTTTGAAGTATAGGCTACCAATAGCCTACAACGTATTATACCCATCTCCTTAAACGTTGTGCAATGCTGAATACCAAATGTTAGCAATCTAACACACGTACTAAAATAGTGAACATTATGGCTTCTAAACATCCTGGGGTTAGCATTATGTAGCATATTAGCATGTAGCTCAAAGCTAGGAGTAGCCTCGCACAACAGCTAGCATAACTGTAGGCCTATCCTTTTAGTTTTGTTGGTATTAAGTCCCGAACATGTATCCCACTGGCACTTTTCTTTTTGACCTCTTATCACTTAGGTCTCCAGGTGTTCCTGCCTTAAACACCTGAGGAAATATTGAACATGATTTGAGGCCAGTCAAGGCTGTGGAGTCAGTGTTGTGATGCAGAAAAGGAATGTTATTGACTGCTCTGTATGCAGTATGCAAGAGCAAGTAAGCAGCTGATTTGATCATATTGCTATTCCAACCCTCCATCTGTCCTTCACGTGAGCGCTCTGTTGGGGCCTGGAAGCTTTGCTTGTTTCCATCATGTGGTTAAAGTCAGTTCCTCCAGCCTCTCTACTCCATTGGAAGGAATGTAGGTTAATATAGCAAGAGGGATCTGGACATCACACTCTCATTTGCCTTTTAATAGCCCATAGGAGCTAAGGCATAGCGTGTGCTTCAAGCTATAAATCAGAGGATGTTTGGCATCCCACTACTTTACAGGATGGGGGCTTTAGGCCTCAGTTAGGCCACGGACCAGCAGCACCCAGTAAAGCTTGCACATGCAGAAAGAAAGGGAAGAAAGATAAAAGAAAAGGAGACATATTTTTAGCTTGGATAAATGCCCAGTGAGTGTCAACTGGATTCCAGGCTAACAAGGACGTATTTGGGTGATTGCTTCACAGATCGCATGGTTTCACAAGGATACCTTTTCTGTGTGCTTCTGCCAGTACCCACATTATGGGAAATAATACAAATGTATAGATTCCAGGGTGGAGTTATGAGGGCCACGCCAAAACCCTTCCAATTACACATTAAAGTGTTGCAGCTGATTTTCCATCCTTTGCACGCTCACCTCCGTCTCCATCTCACCCTCTTGGATTCCATAGTCTGGTTTAAGTTTTCAAAATAAATCAGAGTTGACGTTAATTACTTCTTCAGTGCATTTTGGGCTAATGAGCAAGAGGAAGTGCAGATACATTATTTGCTTTTTCAATAACCCTGAATCTGGCAATTCAGTGTAGATCAATTTCAGGATTGGTTACAGATTAGAAATAGAAAATGCATTATAAGTTCTGTACTGAAATGTGCTTTTATAAAGGTCATGAAGTGCAGTGCTGGTTGACTGCTGATTGTACTTAATGTCAGGAAACAGAAGATTGCAGTCCATTAGCTTTATGTCCCGGGCCGATTATGCAAACTCTTATTCTACTCAGCCTATCCGGCCTGTCACTTTCTCTGACCTTCTCAAGTAAGGCTGATACATTCTCTCTTACTATCTCTTTATAAAAGGGTTTCTTCAGCTTTAGATGGTGTTGCCATGTGGATAGTTTGGTGCTGATTTACTTGCGGGATGGACGTTACTGCTTACTGCCTTTTTTTGTTTGTATGAGTCGGTTCTATTTACGCATTTATCTAGTGATGTTTGTTGATAGGATGAATGGGGATACAGATGAGAGATTCTTAATATCATTCAGAGAGTACTTAAAAACTCACAAACCAGAAGATAACCAGAAACACACAATTAAAAAAAAAAAAAAAAAAAAGAAGCTCAATACATGAACTCAAATGAAAAACGTATTTTTATGGACGTTTTTGAATAATGTTTCTTTCATTATATCTTAATAAAAAAGCATCCAAGACACATGACCAATAAAAGCCTCTCAAATACTCAATAATACTGCAATATGAGTGCCTGTAGTTGGTTATTTGAACAATTTCAGCATTTCCTTCAAAGGTCGCCACAGTTTGTTTCTTGAGTGTCCCGAGATGTAATGGTGCACCACGCCACTATCTTTTTGGACTTGGTTTAACCTTTAAATCACTTTTGAAAACCCACATTATTTAATCAGCTTTCCAGTGGTTAACTGATCATTTTATTGTTTTGATGTGGTTTGTTTTTAGTTTTGATCTGTCTGGGTGAGCCACTGTAGTTCAAAGTGCTGTAGTAATTAAATGTACAATTATTTTCCTTACTAATTGTTGAATTGGTTGGCTCTTGACATAGCCTCTTGAGTTGTATTTGTAGTTAAGTTTGGTGCCACACATACAATTCCAACCACCTCATTCTTCTGGTGTTTGCAGCAGTAAAAACAAAAATCTCCAAACCTCAAGCACCTTCAGAGCATAAAACCAAAACTATTCGCATGTTCAAATAGCAAGAACGGTAAATAAGCAAAACGTTTTTTTTCTTTTAGCCACATGAGAGACAGAAAAATAAGCTTGAGGGTCACAGTCATCAGAAGGCTGTTCAAGGCCTGTTGATCATTGCAGCTTTATGATGGACAGACACCACGCAGCTGGTCAAAACAGGAAGTCCAAAACGAATGACCCTTAATTACAGCAATAGCAAAGCCTCTGTTCCCCAGACTCTAACCTTTCCCTCCTTGGCCCTCAGTTGTAGGCTAATGAACTGTAAGCTTCCATCTGATAGCAGGTGAACCCGTAATCAAACCACAGCTAACAGCCTATGGGCGCAATTCCCGTTCACCCGACAATTAACCCAGCAATAAATCATTCCACAGCTGCGCCATCACATGGGGTCCATCACCCTTTGCAAGCCCTCGCTCTGAGATAGGGGTCGATGAGAGAGTGGATAGCACCCAGAGGTTGGGGTTACAGATGGAGTGTTTGAAGTCTGAGATGTTATGGTTGGTGTAGGAGGTAAGGGCCCCCCTAGAGAGGCTGTTTAGGGTTTGGGATGAGAGATTTGAGTAGTGGTTTAGATTAGGACTATAATCCCTCTAATGAAGACCAACGTTGGTGCTCCATTGTTGTGTAAACTGGTGTGCATGTAATGCCCGTGCAGCAGTGACAGATCAGGCTCCTTGTCTTTCATGAGCAGAGCGGCTGCACACACCGCACCAGCTAATCAAGTCAAGCTGACGGAGGAGAATGGTGGTGTGAACACACACATGCATACGTGTGCAATTAGCTCACAGTGTGTGTTTAAGCGTGTATGTGCAGTTGTAAGCATTTAATCTGCTCTTTGTTAACGGAAATGGTGGAGCGATACATTTGCAAGCAGCCTGGTTACGCTTTCGTACACAGCTGCACTAAACGATCACTTCCTATTTCCTGAATGCAGTCTTGATGTGTGTCTAACAGTTATCAGATGCACATTTTCCTGATGAGATGTGATGATTAGGCTTCTTCATCAATCTGGTGTTGGACTAATTTCAATCAAGGCCTGTTGAATTTTTGTTTAGGCGTAGTTTCTCAAATGTTTCCGGCGTTTACAGACAGAAACAGTAATATCACAGACTAAAATTAGTCATCTGTATATCAAGTTAGATTGTATAAACTCAAGAGGATGTCTCCACTCATTTGAGTTTAACAAAACAAACTTGAAAGGTAAATTAACCCAAATTGAAAAACAAATCATAGGTTGGCTATATTTCTGTCTCTTAGTTTTTTGTGGGAAGGAGACAAATAGAATACACTACAAGTCAGGAATGCACAGATAATTAGTGCCTGACTCCGGCTATACCTCAGCTTTACAGACGTTTATAGCATTTTTCATGTCGGTGTCTTGGTTATCTGCCCAGTAATTTAACTGTCTTGGTTCACTCTCACCACTCCCATGGTGTTGTTTTTGAATAAGGCTCTCAAAAACCCTGATGAATGCGACCTGCTCAGGTCAAAGGAGCATAAAGACCAAATTAGCGACTAGCTGGTGAACATACCTGAGCATTTATCACGTGAAGAACTAAGTATTTCCTTCAGGGAGTCTAAAAAGAGAGGGAATAATGGACTTAAATTCAACCATGTGGCCAGAAACACGACTCCAAATCAATGCAAATGTTAGTCTCTGCTTGATATGTAAATATTGTTGAACCAGAGTTCCATAAATGCACCTGGGATGGAAACATTTTATTTCCCAGAGGAAGAGAAAAACAACACACACACACACACACACACACACACACACACCCCCACTCACAGACACTGAGACAGCAAGGCCTCTCTCTAATTATGCTATTCCAGGAGCCATAATGATCTCTCTCTGCCTCTTTTACTCTCACTCAATACAAATCTTTCAATGCAGGACTATATAGCATGATGTTCTGATGCTCACCCACAGTGGCTAGTGCCAAACCACCACTGTCCTCCCCACATCCTCTCACCTCTCTCCTCCTCCTCCTGCCACCCATAGCTTCCTTTCAGCGGAACCCACAGTCTCTATACAAACACAATTGCTTGGCAACTGACTTTTTCTTCTCTGCGCTGTAGGTCTTTAAGCCTGCCCGGGTCGTGCTGGGTATCGATGTAAAAGGATAAAAAGTGGAATTCAAAACAAATGAGTGTTTCTGACAGATGTGGAGTTTGGCTTCGTTCAGAGACAAAAGCTTGCTCTCTGCACGGGGCTCTGCAGCGGAGGTGGCTGTAGAGGTTCAGGAGGTTATGTAAGATTAAAGATGCCAAACTGACACCTGTGTTAGCTGTGGCCCTTAGGGCTGCTGAGGGCCTGTTAGCAGGGAGGGAAGTGAGTCAGGCAGCCTGTGGGCAGATATATATAGGCTACATTACACATTCCCTGCTTCACTTTCTGAGTGAGTTATGTGTTTAGTTGTCTGTGTTTTCAAGTCTCAATGGTTATTACCCTTCCTACTCATCCTTGGGATACTTAAAGCAACATATACATGTTGATTGATGATTTTATGAATTGTTTACCAGTTTTAAGAAACCGAACCAGAATCACCTTTTTTTTTATAGGAATTTTAACTTTTCTCTCAAAACAGTGAAATAGGACAAACAAAGACAACAAAGCTGGAATATTTACTTGCACTATATTTTTTTTTTCTGTATTGTGTTGAACTGTTGCAGAAACCTATGAACTAAGATTTTCACCGACATAACTACTCTGTAGCTATGTTCGTATGAAAAATAAAGAACTTTGGAAGATGAGAAGAATTGAAAGGACTATAATGTACACAAGAATGTGAATATAAATATATAAAAATACATATTATATGAGAATCACCAACAAAAACATTCAAATAAAACATCTATGAGTCATGTGTTCAGTTTATTAGAAAAATATTACATAGAATTAAAAATAAATACATTTTGAATTGATATCCAGACAGGATGATTATGGACAGAACATTTATAGATATCCATACTTTATATACAATACAGTGTGTAGGATTTATATTGACAGAGACTGATAATATGTACATTAAAGACAACAACTGTTAAAGTTGTACTCTCTAGGAGCAATGTATGTTTTGGTGTGGCAGTGGTATTGACAGTGCTTTTGCCAATTGTGTACATCAGAGTAAAGGCCTGTGAGAAGGAACTTTCCTTGTCTCTTGTTGTTTTGGCGTACAGTGACCTGTAACGCCTACCAGAGGGGGAAAGTTTGGCTGGAGGGAAGGCTGGCACCAATCTCTCCTGATGCTGTCTATATTGGACGATTACTTTAGGTGGAAACTTTGAATCACATTTGATATATCTGCTCATATGTCAAATCATTATTTCCTCAACACAGCTCCTATGTCAGGGGTCCTGTTTGCTCTCCAGCTTATGGAGGCCCAGAAGATTAGGCATGGTGTGTGTTTACAGTCAGCAGGCTCACAGAGGGCGGTCACTGTGGTTGTACCTCCATATTGAGAGCTCCATGAACTCACAGCATCTCAGGGACATGAGCTTTCCAGTGCAGCACTGTTGAATAAGCTCTGACAGCGCCTGTAATCAGGAGACATTTATGATATGTGTCCGACACAAGCTGCTAGACGTTTTCCCCCCCGATACGTACTAGACTTTAGGGTCACACAGACGAACACAAACAGACACATTGAGGCGGACTCGCTGGCTGTGACTGTGGTCTAATTGGGAAAGGACAGAGCTAAAAATAGCACGCGGTGACGCTGGTATCTCATAATGACATCCTGGCTAGACCAGAAGCCGGATCTGCTCGCCGTAAGCTTCACTGCACTTCTGACATCGGCATGAGGGAAATTTGGAGAAAAGAAAAAAAATTGGGGGGGGGAAATGCAGCATTAGAAATATTTGTTCCTGGTGCTAAGTATGGGCTGCTATTTCCTAACTGAAGACACGATGTGCCATCACCGTTACCCTACTGAGGGAAAACTCATCTCTTTCGACTCCACTTCGAGCGATAGAATTACTAACAAAGAACTGCTAACAGAGCACTTATATACTAATAAAGGACTGGCTTATCTAAAGCCAGTTGAGTTGCACTTGAAATGTTTTAGCTCTATGAAACCTGATACTTATATGATTCTGTTTTCTTCAAGTTTGTATCTTGTTGGTCGAACGCACTTATTGTAAGTCGTTTTGGATAAAAGTGTCAGCTAAATGCAATGTAATGTAATGTAATGGAAAGCAGGGGCTGCATGTCCCAACATACCTGTAGTCTATGACACAGGGGGGCTTTCTCCACTCAGATTAAGGAGCTCAGGATAAAAGCACACAGGTGGCAAAGATTTATTTCATCTGTCAGCAGGCCTAGTGTGGACTTTAGGCAGCTCTTGATTAATTTCTGCTTTTAAAAATCTCTTACATCAATCTTTCCTGACAGAAGGCAAATAAACACTCCTCTCATAGTTTTGGCCCAAAATAAAATCTAATACAAATGTGAAACAGATTTTATTTGGGTATGTATTTGCATTTTTCTAAATGGTTTTGGAAAAAAAACTTCAGTTTAAGTGTTTCTCTTTGAGTGTTGGACATCAACACATTTAAAGTGTAGGGCTTTTCGGAATTGATATTCGTTAAAGGTCGCCAAAATCAAATGTGGAATCAACAAGTGTATTGTCTTAAAAACATGATAAATATGTATCAACTTGAGTGTTGAGATCATTCAAAGACGGGATTTGGAATATTAAAAATGTCAATGTGATGTAAGAAGTCGAGATACTTCTTATTCTAACTACTTCAAAATATGCAAAATTGACACAGTACATCAAAGTTTATATTTCCTCACACAAAACGTGATTCAAAAATAAGTTCAACTTTAGAAAACCTTTAAAAACCTACGCTTAAATAATAGGGGACTTTGGTCATTTTCCTTCCTCAGAAACAATATGGTCTGCATTCAACTCTTTGTTATGAGGTGTTGGGGGACTTATGATCTGACCCCATTGGCTGAAGGTCGACAGCTTTGCAGACAGGTTGGGAGCTGCTTATATAACTGCACAGCTGCTGTTTGAGTTTTGTTGCTTATGTGTTGACCTGTGAGATAGTAGGTGAAAGATCCGAGTCGAGGTGTGAAAATGTCTGAGTGGTCGACGAGGGAGAGGCACACAAAGGGAGAATGGTGAGAAATGTTGAGAAAGAAAGATGCCTGTTGTAAGTTTGACTGTGTGCGTGCAAGTGTTCCTCTGAGTTATAACTGTTTTTGCTTCTGTGTGTGTGCACAGCTCTCTGAAAACAGCACCCTGTCATTACCAGCCTTGACTGCTGATTACTGGTGCTGCATGGCCCGTGGAAGTGCACCTGGGACGCTGCTCACACCTGTCCCGCCCCTGCTCACGTCTGAAATTGATTTAGGGGCTCCTGATGCCCTCCCTTGTACAAGTTGTCCTTTGCAGACTGCTCATTCCTATGTTTTATAATGTTTTTACACGTGTGAATCAGCTTGTAAGAATGCTTTAGCCCCATCTGAAAACTCTTATGTAATGCTACAGCCGCAGCTTGTAATATCTCCCGGTGTACACGATCCACACCTGTTGGGGCATGTTGCTGTAGGTTGGAGTGTATGTTTCCGTATGTCTGCATGTGTGTGTGTGTAATGGGTGGTAACAATCATCACTTCTAAGCCACAGCTCTGAGAGTGACGGCTGTGGTTGAAGATGAGCGATTACATGCTTTTATGTTGACTGGGAGTGACATGACATGACAACCTTTCTATGATACATCCTACACATATCACCTAAAAGACATATATCTAAATCTGAACATAGATCAATATTGTAGTGGTAAATAAACAGAACAAATGTAAACAAAATATTATTTATCTCCCCTTTGTCGCCCCTAAGTGGTTGTTACAAAAATAGCTGAAAGTTACACAAGGATTGCACAAGTTTTTAACCAAGCTGGTTAAAACCGAATAAGATTACTTAACAAACTGCTATAAATTTGTGTTTTGATATTTGTGCTCCCCAGAAGAGGAATCCTGACTTTTTTAATCCACTGACCTTTCCTCTTTATCCAGCACATTATGCTTAATGAATCACACTGACAGTATTAAATGGCTCCACTATATTGTATGTAAAATCCAGCATTTTAGGGTTTGGAATATTACATAAACTACATACACCTGGCACAGGCTGTCCAAGTATATGAGGGATGAAAGTGTTTAAACCATTGAACCAAGATCTGTTGTTTTTCCTTTTTTCATTATGATTTGCATTCAATCTTTTTGATTTGTAGTGCCCAGAAGCGAAGTCCCTCCCTTTCCGATGGACCTCCATGGGACCTTATTTCGGAAAAATCATGTATTGAAGTCAATGGCGAGAGAAAAGTTATCTTTTGATCCCGTTTGAATTGTGCCTTGAATTAAACATATGATGTTTGTCAAATTAAAAGATAATTTAAGGTAAGTAAAAAAATATATATTTTGCTGTGAAACTTTGAAGTAAGACTTTTTGTGTGTGAAACCGCTCAATGAACTACATCTCTGGTCTCTCTGGCACAACAACACACGTCACCAAGATGGCCGTCACTACTGTCTTGCCACACAAGGGATTGTGTACCCTCACTATCACCACAATGAAACACGTCCAGAAGAATGTCATGCAAAGCTGCCTGCCTTCGATTGTCCTTGAATTCTGCCTGATCTTTTTAATGTTCAATGTTAACCATTTGTGCAGATAGCATGAAGTAGAAAAGATCGCCGATGCTAATGTAGCGTTAGCGTTAGCATGTCTCCCCCGGGGGCATACAGGCTTAAACGCCGTATTATAGAATGATCACACCGGTGTGACAGTACTCTTCAAAGGGTTCACGAAATATGACTACTACTCTTACTGTTTAACATTTTTAGTTACTTGATGTTACTCCATGTTAAGGCTAATAAAAATGACAAGGCTGTAATGCTAACTAACATACTCACTTACGCGACTCTGGGATTTGTAGTCTTTCTAGTTGCGTATTTTTCAGTCTTATATTTCAACAGTTTTACGACAAATTGTGACTTTTTTGACATGGAAATTATTTTTTAAGATTGACAAACATATGTGTAATTCGTGGCACAATTCAAACGGGATCGAAAGATACGTTTTCTCTCTCCATTGACTTCAATACATAATTTTTACGAAATACGGTCCCATGGGTCGGAAGTAGATGGGCGGGACTTCGCCTCTCTATTTGATGAATTGTTAGTGTTATTAGTTTGTCCCTCACCTGATTTTGTTTAATTTAACTTGTGAGTGACAGATTGATACATCAGACAAATGGAATCATCTTTAGGAGGCATTGTGCAACATTTAAAAACATGATGTGGTGTGAAACTGTAGCAAAGAGCCTTTTGTTTAGAGAATATTTGTTCTAACTTCTAAAGCCCTAGGGCAATATCTGCTAACATTAGTCAGTCTCTGCGGGTTAAAAAAGAAAGCACTCTTCTGTCTTCTGCTGACGATTAACATAAGTGCATGTCAGTTGTTTTTGACACTCTGGTGAAAAGGTTAAAGGCCAAGACCATAAGAGAACCCTTTAACTCTGCACCTTTGTGTGACTCAACAGCAGATGATGCCGGAGGCTTGTCTTTGAAAAGTTTCAAACATTCTTTTTCCTGTCAACTGCTTTCTGAGTTCTCAGTCATTTTGTTCTCCTCTCTCGTGCTTCATCTTTGTCTTGAGCTGGCTCCGTAAAGTTGAACATGTTGTAGATTCAACATAAATCCTGCCTCCTCACTCACATACATATCGGGAGGGAAGAAGGGATTGTGAATCGGCTCTCACTCCTAGAATGAATCTCTTGATCTTAAACTGAAAACAGTCTTTCTGCAGAAATACCTCCCTACTCACCTCACCCCTCCTCTTGCTGTATTCATTTTAGAGCTTTTGGTGACTGTTGATTCCTGCGCTGGACTTCTGGTGATTTATGTCCTCCCCTGCGAAGACAAAGGCAGCACATGAACTTGAGAGGTGAAAGGCTACTTCTTGTACATACACAGAGGTATGCAACATTGCAGCCCCCCACCACTTGGCTAGCCCTGTTCACCACAAAAGCCTGCTCCATTTATCGTCTGTGCATCACCTCAAAAGTAGGCCAATCAAAGAGAGTTTGGTCTGCTGTTCTCAGAAACTAACAGGACAAAGTCTCAAAGGTAGTTAAGTGTGTAATGGGCCAGTGAGCAAGGACTCACCTAGGGTGGCATAACATGTTAGAGCAACCTCTGCATGGAGGAAGAAGGAATACGACCTTACCAGGCGGACTTCTCACCAAAGTTTGATGTAATGATCTACAAAACAGCTTAAAAAATAGCAACAAGAGAAGTCTCAGATTGTGTAGTTAAAATTGTGATACCTCTGCCAATTTTCTAGAACATACTCAAAAAGCAATGATCTCACACTTACAACTAACATAAAGAAACCCGTAAAAACGTAAAACAGCTAAATCAGCGAACAAGGTGACATGGAAGTGGATCCACTGCGCTATAAACTAGCTGCAACAGCTTCTGGGAATTTCAGGATACTCCATTGTGTGTTTTCCTTTAGTCAGACAGGTATGTGGCGGGTTAAACCACAGCTTACATACTATTCTTTTAAATGTATCATTGTGTGGGAGTGGGACAGCATTCTTTGGCTACAAGAAATCGGTAGCTTTTTTCATTGTTTCTACTATTTATAGCAAATTAATTTAAAATATGAACATCAGGTATACAGTTGAATGATTTGTATTCACTGTCAAAATGCCTAAAAAGTACACAAAGCTCAATAGAATCAAAACCATAGCTTTTAATTTGAGACGTGATACCTTAAGTCCGACTTCAGCCATAAAAAGCAGTACTTCTGATGTAACTTGGACTTGATTACTGTGAAAATACTTGATATTTCTTTACCTTAGACTTGTCTTTACCCTAAAATCAATTTGAAAGATTTCGAGACATAAACAACATTCATCTTTGCAGTGAATAATTGTGACAAATAACACACATGTATAATTCAACCCAGCAGTGCTCAGTTTGGCCTTGCTGTCTCACGCAGTTCAAAGCTTTCCATCCTGGACAGGAATCATCTCTCACCCTGAGTGTCTGAAGCTCTGCAGGATCAGATGCCTTGTAAGTGAGGAATTAAAAACAAAAAATGGAAGAATGAAAGAGGGGGGAACATTGGAACGCTATGGGGAAGCTGAGACACACAAAGACATCACACATGTAGACACACTTCCACTGATGCATTCCTACTAAATGGAGACCAAGCGGGAGTGTGGCTCTCACACAGAGAGAGCTGTCAATCTGTTGTTCTTTGGCTGCAGTTTGAAGAAGCATGAGCAAACAGATCTGCTTTCACTTATATGCAAAAAACACAAAATTATCTTGACACCCCCATTCGTTTCTGCTTCTCTTTGGTCAGTCACTCACAATAACAACAAAGTGTAGTTCTGAGTTTTTTTAAAGATCATAATCTGTTTTGCTTTTTAGGCACAAAACCTGTTACGATATCTCAACTGCTAACTAAAGAAGCAAAGCAAAGCAGACACATACATTCATTTAAAACAGGGGTGGGGAACCTCCGGCCTCCGGGCCGTATACAGCCCTTGATACCATTTGGTACGGCCCTCGAGGTAATTTATAAACAGACGCAAAAAAGAAAAATATTCAAGAAATCTAGACCGCAAAATAATTAAACAAGCTTGTTTTTCCTGGCCAAGGTCAGGGTCATTGAACACAACACGAGCCTAACGTATCATCACGTGGTATATGTCTCGTCTGACAGGAGTGTAGTTCTAACCGAGAGCACCAGAACGCGGCTCCGGGCCGGGACTTCACAAATTACAATACCCATAAGGAGCTGTACACATGCCGCAGTTTTTGCGTGGCTGTGTCTTTAGTTGAAAGCCCAGTGGCGATCTGTTCATCTGACATACTGATCATACAGTCAATAACGTTGTTGTTATTAGCATCTGGTTAGCTAGCTATGCTAACGAATATAAGAAGCTTTTTCTCCAACCAGTGAGGTAAAGGCACATCTTTATATGATCATCAAGTTTCGAAAGGTAGGACCTGTCCTTAGTAGAGAGTGGGACTCACAGACTTCGAGACGTCCTAGTCTACGGAACATTCACTCCTTAATTTTTGTTTTTTACCTTCTTACTTTCTCCCCCCTTGTAACCTTGCGATACCCCTTCGACTCTGTGTGTTTCTGTAGTGTGTACATCTGTGTGAAGGTGACTACGTAAGGATGATTTACCTCTGGTTCGCCCTCACACCGAGAGTGTGTCTCTCTCGACAGTTAGACAACAAGAAACCGACGTCAAACTTCTTCGTACTCGTTTGTCTAGACGAAAGTGAATATACGTTTTTTGTGTTTTAATAGAACTGTGGGGGTAAGCAAAGACGAAGAGAAACCAGTCAGTGAGTGTTATTGTTGTTTCACATCAAGACTCAAAAAAATTTCTAGTATTAGACAAAACGAAAAATCCGTGTTTTGGACAATGCTATAGAGTTGACGATTGATTTCTTCGTTTCGTTTCGTCTGTGTATGTAAGTAAATTTTGTCCCCACCCCTTGGAGGCCGGAGGCCCGGCATATGTCGGGAACTATGGTAAACCATGCCGGGAGCTCCATTAAATATTTGTCTGCGTTTTTTCTTTTTATAAGTTCTTTAGATCTGGCGTTTTATTAATTTGTTCGAACAAAAAGGACCGGTTCCAGTCCCAGTAACTTGTGTTGTGCTCGGATTGCATAGTAGTGCACCATATACAGAGCAGGCTGTCCTCACATCAAGATTGGCTCTCGTGGTCTTGCGCCGAGGCCCGGCCCTGAAGTGTTTAATGTTATGGGTATTCCTCGACATGTGTACGGCGTCAAAAACGCACCGACACAGAAATCAACTTTCGGGTCACCGCTAGACAAGTAGACTGTATGACTAGTATGTCAGTTATTGCAACAACAATAATCGTAGACCAATCGATCGATACGATTGCTTATATTCTTCGAAAAAGAGGTTGGTCACTCCATTTCCGTGTAGAAATATAC
>NW_011369007.1:97805-104222 GCF_000735185.1 Notothenia coriiceps | reverse complement strand
AATCTTCCCGGGGAAGCATGCCCCCCGGACCCCCCTAGAGGGTGTGAGGTACCCCCCCACTTAAATCATGTCCACATGAATATGAAACTAAATACATTTGCACCCATCTTGTGTCCATATCTTTCTGTTTTGGTGGTCATGCCCAATGTATGAATGCGCGGGTCATGGTCAAATATCTGGATTAAGAGGTTGCTTTTTCTTTGCACAGCATGAAAGAAATGCGAAATGAATGGGCTGTGATTTGAGTTTTTTAAGCAGACGTTGAGTTCAATAATTTGTACGGCCCTCAAAGGATGTTGTCAAAATTGAAATGGCCCTTGAGAGGAAAAAGGTTCCCACCCCTGGTCTAGGACCTATCTCCGCCCACCCCTCACGCGTCCGTGTGCGGTAGGACGGTCTAGGACCTAGCTAGCTGATTCTCCGCTCAAGAAAAGGCTAGAGGTGAGGTAAGGTTTGTGATGANCACACAAATCATGTCCACATGGATATGAAACTAAATACATTTGCACACATCTTGTGTCCATATCTTTCTGTTTTGGTGGTCATGCCACGGTGCATGAATGCGCGGGTCATGGTCAAATATCTGGATTAAGAGGTTGCTTTTTCTTTGCACAGCATGAAAGAAACGCGAAATGAATGGGCTGTGATTTGAGTTTTTTAAGCAGACGTTGAGTTCAATAATTTGTACGGCCCTCGAAGGATGTTGTAAAAATTGAAATGGCCCTTGAGAGAAAAAAGGTTCCCCACCCCTGATTTAAAACATGTCTCTCCAAAATTCACTTTGCCATGCTGGGGATCAAACCACCAACCTTCTGACTCTTAGACGTCCACTTAACCTTTGAGCCAAACCATCCAGGACATGTTATGTAATGATTTTACTGGATCGGCTTCTACGTATATCGGTGACATATTTATTATTTTATTTGTATTTATTATTTATATAAACATTTATATCTGGCTCTTGAAGGCTCTGAAATTAAGTGTTCTCCTTGCTCTGTGTAGAACTTGACTCCAAAGCTTCCAAGTAAAAGTGGGACTGGTCAGAGGAAGTGAAATAAAAATATTATAGCAACTCAAAGATATTGTTAAAGACACATGCAATTGTTGAAACTTTCAGAGCAATTGAAAGTACGTTTGTTATGTTATATATTCCTGTATTTATGCATTCATTTATTTTTTACTTCTGTCCTCCGGTGTGCTTGTTGTGTGCATAAAGGTACAAATTCACTCCACATCACAGCAAGACCTATAGTTGGGCGTTCATTGTTTTAAAATCACATAGGTGGTACAGAGGTCTGTGCGTTGGTTTTTCATGCAGGTGCTTGAGGTTTAACACAGGGGAGGGACTTCTTTAGTCTTCTGCTATGCTGAAAATCACACTAAATCTGGAGAAATTTTCCCCACCACTTTTTCTAACAAAGTAGTGCCCATGGTTAGGGTTAGAAAAACACCAAGATGACATACAAAGATCAGTGCTTTGCTATCAAACAAAGCTGAAATATTCACTCAATCGTGAGTAGAAAGTTCACAATTATAAAACCAACAATTCTGATTTGTTTAGAACCCCCTGGACATTAATTATGAACATTTTCTCAGCACTCTGAGTTTAGCATAATGTCTTTGCATTCCACCCCTTAGTGTTGACAAGGTGAAAAAAAAGGCTTTCGCAGAGGCCGCTTTTGTTGTTTTAGGCTTAAATCTGATTGGTGCTCCTTAATGCAGTGTGGAGGAGATGAGGAAAGGATGGAGGGCAGAGGGTAGGAAGTCAGGGAGAGGAAGATGGGGGAAGCACGCAGGTCCCATTAGGCTTTGTTTTTGAAAACACACCATCATCTTCCATCTGGGCCTCATTGGATAGGGAAACCTGAGTATCATCCCAGTTATGCAACTCAGTTAAACCAGCTTAGACCTCCGTGCAGGAGAATCCTCAGAAACATCTTCATATGAGGTGCTCATCCAAGAGGTTACGTATCGGAGAATTTCTGGCAACTTTCTTTGGGGATGGGTGGGAGATTTAGAGTCCTGGTTGGCTCCGTGGGTGAGCTGAAGGTCAATAGGAAAACGTTCAGGGTTTTGAACGTGTGAACATTTTGTACAAGGTCTTCAATTGTGGGTCAAGGGTTGATGTTTATGGGTCAGAGAAAGTGTTTAGTGTTTAGAGACCAACTTCCAGCCTGCAGACTACACTAGCATCAATCTCCACAGGCCTCAGGAAGCGTCAGAAGAGGTAGTTGTGATTCTGGGTCTGAAATGAGTTCTTCCTTAGTGGCAGTGGGTTTATTGTTCTAGCGAAAGGGGAGAGGATTGATGCCTATAGGTAGCAGGGGAGAAAGCCGTGTGCGGCCTGAGTGTCTGGAATGTATTACATATCTGTCTCCCAGTCGAAAAAGACCTCACCTCACAACATCACACTCCCCATGTGGTCCGGCTCGCTACACAGGCTTCATGTTACAGAAGGATCAAGAAATCGCACGCTAACAGGCAATGGAACAACAGGCGTTCAGTTCCGATCTCTTAAGAGTTAAAATGGTGGGAAACATGTCTGATGCTGCTGGAGAGTTGTTCGCTTATGACTAGATAGAGTCTTACTAAAAACAGCAGACGTTTGTTCAAACTCAAAGAACCATGACTCACTGAACGGACAAATAGTTTGGAGAAATATGTAGAAAATAAGCAAGCAGTTTAGCAGATTGACTACATAATTTTACCACTTTATATTAGATGGAAATACATAATTTGGCACCATTTTCTATATGCATTTGTGTAAATATCATACATGTGTGCGCAAACCTTCACACATACAAACACAACTTTTGTGTTAGTTAAAGTTGCTCTGTTACTTTTTAAATTGTATCTCAAGTTTTTAAGTTGTCTCTGTTCACTGTTAAATAAAAGTAAATACAAAAAAATAAAATACTTCAAATCCCCACTAACCACCTTTACGACCTTATAGTTATTTTTATGGGATTCTAAGAAAACAAGCTTCTCCATCATGCCCGAATTACTAAACATACACCAAGTGAAGTGGTTGTAGGGTAAAGAAAACTTTCTTCATCTATTTACTGCCTTCACTGTGGTTCCTACGCTGTAAACTGTACGCAGTGGGTGATAAAAGGCATTTAAGATTTTTTTTTTAAAAGCAGAAAAACAAGTGACTTGAAATAATGTGTCGTCTCTGTTATCTGTGCTCCCTCACTCATACATTGTTTATTAGACTGCATAAGTACTGGTGCCAGTGGACTAAGACAAGGAATCAGCTGTATGCCAGCTGTGAACGGCTCCACGATAAGGAAGTAAGATGTTTTAGAGAGCTACCTGGCCCGTGGGCAGTCTCCATCAACCTTGGCATTTCAGGAATCCCTTTGTACACAAGCACTTGATCTCAAGCCAGTAAAGTTACTCTATTGCCTTCTTTTGCCTTTCCAAACAGATTTTATGGCAGCCTATCCAAAGCTATCTGGGCTAAAAACTTCCAGCTACAAAGGGATGCTGATCTCAGTTGAGCCTTTTAAACCGTTCATCACACGACCTTTGTTGCTTTAAATGCCACTGTTTGCACGTTCTTCTGCTCTGCGCTATTTGGCTGGGTTTTAAGACGCTGTGCAGTATCTCCAAAAGTGCATTTATAAGAACATGCTGGCTGTCACACACATACATACACACTTTGGCTGAGCCCCATCTGTGTAATATATAGGCTCAGTCTAATCCAAACACCCTCTCAGTGGCTCAATCAGTGCTCATATTGAGTGCCAATCCTTTCTCCAAAACATGGGGCCCAACATGATCTAAAGGCTACCAGCCTCTTTTGATTTATTATTGTGGGAGTGATCAAACTAACACACTCAAAAACACAGACACACAATAACCACAACCCCGAATGCAGCTGCACATACGCCGTGTCAAAGGAGGTCTCAAATGAATTGGTCAATTGTTGGTAATCATGAGATTTATATTTTCCAAAGCACCAACAATCTGGCTCGCATTAGGCTGTCCAGGGGTAAAAAGAGCCCGGAATTGCAGCAGGACATACCTTAAAATGGCTGCCCCTTCCACATGTTGCCTGGAAGTCTGTCAAACTACGAGACAAAAGCCCCCTCTGTTGTCTTTTGAAAGGCAGCCTCATTTTGAATTGACCGAGCCATGTTCGGGAGACTATCTGAAGAGCATCCAGATGTCAGAAGACTCAATTTGAAGCAGCCGCCATCAACTGTGGGCATTGAGTTATTATTACACAGCTTTGGAAATTGCTCCGTTATTAAAGCTGCAGACTTATTTTGGGCTTCAGAAGAACTCAATGTCTTTGCCACAACAGAGCAGAGCGTGCGTGAGAGTGAGGGACTGCAGAGTACATCAAAAGAACAACAGAGGCTGTTTTCAGCTGTGTCAATTCAAAGGCAACTAATGGAAGCTAATGGAAGCTAATGCAAGAAAATAAAAAAGGTGAAACAGGTTGGTGATGTAGATGAGATCACAGTCAAGCAATTAAAACATCTGAAACTAAATCATCATTTTTAATTAATGTCAAGAAAACTCCTTTTGTACATTTTGTAACATTTTCTCCGTGTGATGTGATGAGCACATTGTGTCCACGATCTGGACCTTTCTATTCATCTCCATTATCATGTTACAGGACCCTTCTCAGCAGGGAGCCTGTTTGGTTCCTAACAACCTTTTAATTGGATTTAATTGTCTCTGTGTTGTTGCTTAATGAGCCGTGCCCTCTGCGAGCTCTACGCTCACCAAAAGAGAGATCTGGATGTGTATCAAACACATAAAGGTGCTGTCCAGAACAACTCGACATACCAGAGCTCAAGCTGTGCAGAGAGTTGTTCACGAGAGGTGTTAAATATTTGTTACAACGAATGAGGTCATGTTCTACTTCGACTGCCAATATGTCGCCATTTATCATGATATTGAGTATATTAGGGTATGATTTGAAAATATTAAAGCCAATAACAATAACATCGCTTTTCATGATTTCATGGCTACCTCATTTTTTATGTAACGTAAAAAAAAGAGCAGCTAATCCTTAAAAAAATCCTTCTGGTTTGGATCAATCTGAGGAGTTAAGGATGATGAATATGATAAGAATGTACATTTTTGTCTAGATTTTATTGGCCAAAATGATTAATTTAATTTATCCAGGGAAATATCTCTTCAATAAACACTAGATTTGCATGTATACTGTAGAACAGTTCATGGTCACACAGGATAAATCCTAGAGACACCCTCTTTCATAGTTGTGGAAATGTACCTCAGGATACATTTTATTTACCTTGACTTTTCAAGGTAGCTTGACTTTTCGTTTAGTACCATCAGCAGGTCAGAGAGTCTTGTTGTCTCATAAAATAGGGGACGAATTGACCTTTTAAAAATCCAAAGCCTTTTACAATTATTTAATTGAAGCAGTATGGGAAGAATTTAACTGCTCAAAACACACATGCATCAAACATATCCAACCTGGGGGAGGGGTCATGACAGAGTAGACATTGCTCTTAAAGTGGCCACAGACCACTGTTGTGCCCAATTGTTGTAGAACATTTTTCTTCTTTGCAGTATGTCGGAAAGAACATTTTGTTCCCTTATGTTTGAAAAGTATGTGCACTTTTTTAAACCATGTATCTGCTATCTGTTTCTGATCTGCAGAGTGGCCTGTGTTTGGCCAATGCCTTAACCAGCACACTGGAAAGGTTTCTAAACCCAAACAAAAGTGGAGATATCATACCAACGTGACATCCAGGGTCGCCACCATGAACATGAACCATAACAATATGACAGCATGTTGGCAGTAATGCAGTACAGGAATCAGTACCATTCGACAGGATTGTTTGATACACAGTGCAACATCGAGGAAAAACCACTCAAGTTCTACTCAACCAATTGAACTGCCTGTGGGAGAGCAAATTCACATGTTTTCAGAGTGCGTAATGTCCTGCATGTTTGAGGGCTCAATTGTCTATTTCTGACTTTAAATTGGAGTACAACCTAGTACACGTTGTGCAGACCACAAAATGGGATAAAGTTCTCATTATGGCTTAATCGTTCCCCCATTTTCTTCCTCAAGCAGTGTCAGCACCTCTTAAACATCCCAAACCTCTCTATCCCACCTTCTCAGTCCCAGCTGCCCAGGAATCACTCAACACACCCGGCTTTATCTCCCACCTTCAATTTGGCTTTATTGCCTATGTGGAATGCGTGGTATGTCCACAGGCTCACCCATCCTTTCAATCCACACACACACACACACACACACACACACACACACACACACACACACACACACACACACACACACACACACCATGTATACATCACTTCAGGGGACATTACATTGACTTACATGCATTTCCTGGAGACTTATCCTAACCTTAACCATAACCAACACATGCCTAACCCTAACCCTTACCCTAATCCTAA
>NW_011369007.1:77534-97728 GCF_000735185.1 Notothenia coriiceps | reverse complement strand
TCGTCGTCGTCGTCGTACGTCGTACGTACGTACTACTACTACGTACTACTACTATATACTACTATGCTACTACACACACACACACACACACACACACACACACACACACACACACACACACACACACACACACACACACACACACACACACACACACACACACACACACACACACACACACACACACACACACACACACACACACACACACAACAAAGCAAGCACATGCCTGTGCTTGTTCTGATGGTTTTCCAAAGGAGAGTGAGTTCCAATGGAAGGCTTGGCACTGATACATGCAGACATGGTCAGATAGAGTTTAACCGAACCTTTGTTAGGGCACCAGCCTCAGGGCCTTGTCTCTCTGTCTGTCACCGCAAGCAGGTGCTGCCTGGAAGCCAAGTTACAATCTGAGATTTCACCCCTGCTCGCCCCATCTCTGAGCTCACCCTCCTTTGTGTCGGGTGGCACTGAGGAATCATGTTGCCTGTTTGAAATATTCATGCAGCGCCAGTCTTGATGAAAGGACACATTCTTCTAGCTCCCACCTTTTCTGCTGAGGAAGTGTCGGAATAGGCCCGCCGAGGGGCAGAAACAGATCCAGCTTCTGGATGCTGGGAAAGTGTGTCAGGATATGAGAGTCAGATATCCCAAAGAGAGAACAATTTGAGGGAATGCATACCTTTATATGCACGTTACATGCCCTTGCAGACACACATGAATGCAAAGAGGTTTTTTTACACACATATTTATGCTTTGCTTGCTGGAAATGATGGATGATGTGCATGAAATTCCCCTACACTTTGCAGACCTTTACCTCCCCTGCATCACCTCTCGTGGGAATCAGTGGAGGTCCTCTTACATTTTAGCTGTCTCATGGGAAAGGTAAAAAAAAAAAAAAAGAGGCCCAACATGTGGTGCACATACCGACTCGGTTCGGAAGTTTATTGTCCTAATAATATGGTTAAACAAATGCCAAGTTAAACAAAGCACTCTGGCCCTCCTCCTGTTTTGAAAGACAAACAACACAGACTTGATCTCATCTGTTAACTGTTCAGTAAAGGTGTTAAACTAAGTGCCAAGAGCTTTTTAACTTGGGATGGCTTTTAGTTTCTTGTCACATTTGTAGATTTAATTAGATAAACAGAATATCTGAAAGGGTTCCTTCTGGAACACTGTAAGCAACGAGGAGATGTAAAGGTCAGCTTTTGAGATTAATAGTTTAAGCTCAAGCAAAGTAGATAAATGCTCTCAAAATGAAAAATGGCACCCGGATGATACAGAGGGGGAGATGATATATGATCACAGAAGCGTATAGAAACTCGTCCGGAGCTGGAAGTTGATACCTCTCGAGAGTGGTATTAGAAAAAACATCTCTGAGGAGCAGTTGGAAGATAAATGCTGTAAACAAAAATCTGAGGCGTTGTGTGTGTTCTCCTCATCCATCAGTCAACACGAAAACATGTGTAAGCAGACACTTTCTCTGTTCCGCAGCTTCGTTTGTTAATACGTGTGCATTCTTGTGAGTGTAGACAGTATCCTCACAGCACCTCAGCTGCTTCGGGATGTGCTCGATAGGCTCTTTGTGCACCGTTGACTCTGAAAAGCGCCACTTCAGTCGAGTAAGCCTAGCCTGTCATTAGCGAGCATGGCATGGGCATGCTCTTTAACCATTAGCAAAGAGTCGAGCTAGAGCACTGTGTCCTGCCAAGAACTGCACTGCTGTGCCACGAAGACATAGAGGAGGAAAAAGGCCTGATGCTGTGCCTTCTGTATGTGCCATTGCGTGTACGTGCAGCAGAATTTACTCTCATTTTGCTTACATATGGGAAGTGTAATGCCTGCCCCAAGACAATCACTCAAACTGTAATTCCTTTTTCTCTGTAACCATTCTGGCTCTCATCATTCTCCCCATTTTCAAACCACACGCTCCACATTGATTGACGGCCCGTTGGACCCCAAACTATGGCAGCAACCGTCCAACATGTTTCACGGGGTTGTGGGCAACATGGCGAATATGGACGAACGCACTTGTGACGCAGGCTGGCCAGGGGAACTGTTGAGTCGATGTCTCTGAATTACAGAGTACGGCTGATGGCGCGCTGCTGCAGCTAAACCACCTCATTAGGTCGTGGTGACTGCATTTAGCCGGCATTTCCCCCCTCACACGTCCAGAGAGGCCGCATCAGACATGGTGATTAACTGCAGAGTAAACACGTCCATCTCCGAGCGCTCAGGTCTCCGCCGTGCAGCACAGATGGCAACAGAGTTTACTGTAACAACCAACCAAGAAACACTGGAAGCCCCCCATAAGTAATAAACCATGCTTCCTAAGATTCATAACATTTGGTCAACACTGTGTAGCAAAACAAAGACGACAGTATATAGTAAGTTTGAGTTCACTTGCAGTTTAGTCTGATGTTGCTCCAAGTGTTTTAGGCTGCTGCCTCCAATAATCGAACTCTTCCTCTGTTGATGTAGAGAGGAATGTTGTTTTTGACCAAACTCAACAATTACCCTGGAACTCGAACAAATAACAGGGACACAGCTATGTAAACTTTTCAGACATTTTTCCCAAAAAATAAGGACAACAAACTTTTGAAACACATTTCCCCATATGCATGGCGGTATAGTTTGAAAAAAAGTGAAAAGAGAGTTATTTGAGTTCCTCATGCCAACAGAGCAGAATACCACAGCAGAAAAGCGTGCAAGAGCTGGATTAATTATTGCTATATCTGCAGCAAAGCAGGGCTAATTTGCTGCACACTTCATTGGATTTTACTACCCCTTGTCTCGTGGGGTGTTGTAGCAGAGTTTACCCTCGTCGGGGGAAATGTTCTACCATTTACTGAATGTCTGTAGTCAGTGGTTTGATTTTAACAGAGGGCAATGTAAAGCCTTTGCCAAGGCTTCACTGTTGCTGTGTGGAGAAGAGAATAAAAAAAGAGAAAGGCTAAGAGAACTTATTTTCATTATGTGTGTAAACTGAACGCCCTCAAAGCTAGGGTTAATTTTTATAGAGCTTTTGTGTGCAGAATGCTTTTTTTATGTGAGTCTTGTGCTTTTATAAATTGCGTTTGTATTCTCCAGTACATTTTTTAAGCTTAACTTTCTGGAGATTACCTTTGTGAAGTGTGTGTGGGAGGTTTTTGTAAAAACATGTAGTTTTTGTGTCAGGGTCATGCTTGGGTCACGGATGCTGCGAAGAGAGGAGACAGAGGTGTTGAGAAAGAGCTCCACGCCGCAGGCTGTGCGACCCACCTCTGGAACTGCAACTCAGCTTCGCACAGACAGCTGTAGACACCCTGTCTGGATGAACAGCTGGCCAGGATGTCTGGGAGAAAAGGAGGGGGAGAAAGGGAGAAAGAGATACCAAGTTAGAGAGAGAAAAGGATGGGAAAAGAAGAGAAATGGGAAAGTAGGATAGGGAAGGGAGAGGAAGGAGCGTTACAGAGGTGACAAAAAGTAATAGACAGGATCCAATACATCCAGAAGCTCCAGAGAGGGGCCTCTGTGTGGGAAAAGAGGGGTGGAGAGTCATAAATCTGGCTGCGCCTGGCTGTCCTGGTTCCACACTGGGTTTGTTCAGGTGGCCCTCTCCATCAGCCTCCTCCTGCTGATGCCCCTGCCTCTTACAGTGTGCTAAAAAAGCACAGCCGAAAGGGAAATGTGTCGGGGGGGAAGCAAAAGAAGCACTTCATGGTTTTATGGTTTCCTTGTCTCTGCAGGCATGCTCACAGGCTGAGTGACATGGCATGACCTGAGAGTAAAGGTTTCAAAGACAAAGAGAGTCATGGGGTTGAACCTTTTTACTACATGTGAACTTTTTTCACCTTAATTGTTTAGGAGAAGAATCGGTGCGCATAAGGCCTACCCATAGATGCATTTAGACTATATACTTGCAAGGTTGAAAGCTTGTTGCACCAAGCATCCGTAAAAGTGTAGAAATGTACAAATAAGTCCCACCTTTCTAAGATGTTTTCTTGCAGGTTTTAGTAGACATGTGAACCTTTCCCAGGTCACCAATTTCCACCCTTATATATGTTTTAACATATTCACATACACATACAAAAAAACAACAACAACCACAAAATAGGGAATCTTTCTAAAACAAAACCAAGACAGCTTTTTTGGCTTGAATGTCTACATACAGATAAGACAAACTGTCCAGACTTGGTAACAAGTTCACATTCTCCAAATACTTTAGTTTCCCACAAACCCCAATTTAAACATCCAACAAGGACATGCTTTACAACTAAAACGTGTTATTATATACATGTCTGCATATAAGGCTTCAGTTGAGACCTCTAAGGATTGCTAATGGGTTTAAAGTGCTTCTTATGCTTGCAAACAACGTATACATTTTGGAGTAATTGAGATCTGTTATACACAATTACGCATATTGCCAATTTAATGTTCTTTAATGTTGTTATATCTCTACCTCAAACATGCAAATCTTGCAGAGGCATGAAGCTCGAGGGTCTTTGGAGTTCAAGTAGGGATTTTTTCAGCACACATTACTGAAGCCAGAAAGTGGCCTCCTCGTGGCTGAGGTCCAGAGATGCTGGCCTAGTGGGCAGACTGACAGTGGGAGACGATACAGAGAACAAGAGGAGAGAGGGGGAAAGAAAATGGAGAAAACAGACATTCTGCAGAATTCACACACACGCAGGAGTATTACAAGTGCTCTTTCAGTGGATCAGTTAGCACTCACTCTTGTGAAAACACACACTGGCATAATTCCTTTTACACAAACACACATGTGGAAAATTCACATACAGTATGCACTAGACATAAAGACACCTAGTTTATTTCACATATACACACAAACCTGACACAAACATGGAAAAAAACATGAAACACATACAAAAACACAACAAAACGCGAGCAGGGCACCACATACTTTTCCACTTTGACTCAAGTGCTGGTGAGAAAGCGAGCGAGTGGTCTGTGTAGACAGGGCCCATTTTTCTCTTTTCCTGTGGTCAGAGTGTGTGACTGGGGATTTATTTTCGCACATCTCTGGAGGGAGGTTACTGTTTTTGCTGAATTTGAAACATCTGAAGTATCCGAGGCCCCCGTCCCGTCCTGTCCCGTCCCTGTTCCACATTAGAGAAATGGCTCATTCATTTGGACCTGTCAGACTGCATAATGGTTCTAAGATTGTGTCTGCTTACTACTCGTCAAACTGGGTCACACAAACCCTCGCCCCTGATCTCATTATGTCATTTACCTTCTTTCTATTTCCATCTCCTGCGCTCAATCTCTGTAAAGGTAAGAACTTAATTGACAAAAAGTGCAAGTGATTCACTTAAATGTTAAATTAAATTAGACATTAGCCTCACATGAGATACATGTTGCATGCAGGTTTCTTGTCAGAAAGACCATTATGTAGAGGCGGAAAGATGAATAGCGAGCGGATATTGCCTTGGGCTGGGCTGTTTGACACATGGCTGCCTGGGTTTACTTTGCGTCCTACAGGTAATAATTTGCTATAATGGCTACTGTAAGACCTGTCTGAAACTAAAATGAAATGTTTCAAGAAGTGTTTTCCCCTGCATAACAATGACCTGTGCATTGTTCTGGGGTTCAAAGTGAAACGTTACCCCGGCCACTCTCCAATAACACAGCGAGCGCAAGAAATCCTGACCCCCAGAAAGTAGTGTAATGACAGTTGGTGATAATTTGCCATCTACAGTGACACTGCTGTGTTGAGTTATAAACATTTACTGCTGATAGCCTCTTTTGTACGTAAAAGTCTTAATCTCTCTGCCTCTGAGCTCATATTACATTCAGAGGAGTAAAATGGGTGTTTTGTGAGTTGAAAACAGGCCCAATTTGAAACAGACCCGCTCTTTTTGACTCTGGTCCACTTAAGGTAATTGAATTTGACTCTTGAATTTCTTTCTGGTACTGGCTCTAGTTGCTACATCACTGACTTTACATTCAAACTGAGAAGAAGCAAAGTCCTTATCTGCTTGCTTCCATACTAGAACAATAATATCCGTTTCAAAGTCATGTAGAAAACCACAAGGGTGCAAAACACACTTATACACACACACGCACAAACACATTTCTCTCCTAAAAGACCAATAAACATTGGGGCCAGCAACCCTAGAGAGAAGTTTACCAATTTAGAGAGGGCTGGTTCAGAACTAGGCCAGATATTCTCAGCCTCGCGCACATTTCCACTCCTTTGGGCCAATAGTTTTGTTTGTGTACTTGTATAACTTTTAAAAGACAGAGACAAAGTCAAAACTTCTGCACAACTGATCCATTTATGTGTGTAAGAGAATCATTATTTTTTTAAGCCATCCTGGTGGTGAAACCCAAATGCAATTTTGACTCAGACTAAAATATAACAACTGCTAGATCGACTAGATGAATGGCCATAAAACCTGGTACAGACCTTCCTGTTCCCAGACAATGAATCCTTGTAGTTGGTGATCCCCAAACTGTTCATCTAGCCATTAAACTGACATTTCTGTCTAAACAACCATTGGCTACCATTTATTTTCCCTACCGGATGTCATTTGATAACTGGAGGTAATGTTTGTAGGCCCATCATTAGGGTCAAAACAGTACCTTTTCCAATACTTACTTATGATCAAATACCTTCAGTGTTCATTAGCAAACATTAGCATACTAACATGTTAATTCAACATGGTACACACGGTAAAAAGGCTAAATATCAGCAAGTTTCCATTGTGGGTTTTCTCCTGAAGTTTTTCCTTGTACGATGTGAGGGTTATTAAAATCAATGTTGATATGGCGTAATTTGAATTAAATACACTATTTGATTTAAATCAGTTTTATTCTGAAAAACCGAAAGTTCTCACTATTAGTTTAACACTTTTATTCTGAAAATTTGTCACTTCCGGTTAGCATTTAGCATCTGGCGGAATCATACGATTTCAAACCTTGAACCAAGGTGAAATGACATGTGATGTTGTACACTGAGCACACTGGGATTAGCACTCATTTATTGACGCTGAATAATGTGTAGCAGGGAATGTTTAAATAACCACAGACGCCAGAATGATGCAATTTAGATACAGAAAAAGGCAGGAATTGCATTGGACCCGCCCCCCGACGACGCCGGCCAATAGGAGAAGACCTCAGATGACAACAGGAAGAGCAAGCCAAGAATTGATCTCTTCGACCCCCTGACCTGAACTGACCGGTCGGATGTGGAGAGCGCCTCCACTCGCACATTTCATTTTGTACACCACCGCATCTTTTGTGTAATTAAATGCTTTAACTTTTATAAGCTTCCCTTGACTCTTTTCAGTCTCTCCTGCCTTCAGGGTTCTAGAATTGCTTTCAGTAGTCTTATTGTAAAGTGGTACCGAAATCTCTATGTGGTAGCATTAAACGCCTTCATCACTCTCTAGGCCAAGTTGCTACCTTTCTTTCTTCTCCATTAATCAGAAATCTGAATGAACATGACAGCATTTCAGTTTCTTAATGTAATAGAGCACTGCTGGAGAAAATGGCCTCTCAATTTCAATCATCAAGGTGGAAGTGAAGCGTCTGAAGAGGCAGAGCAGGAGAGTGGCATACAATCAACGCATTACTGAGACGGTCCACACGTAAGAGGCCTGCTTTGTTCTAATGGAATCTAATGATGGCCACATGGATACATGAATATTCCCAATTTAAAAAGTCTATTTCTGTACACAAAACGCTGAAATGAAAAGACAATAATTGGACGTTAATTGGACTCATTATAGAGCCTCATTCATATTCAACTGTTTTTATCTTAATGTTGCAGCTGTAGCGGTGCCTGTGTTGAGATGGAATACTGTTAACAAAAATAGACTCAAAAGGGCGAGACAGGCTTGGTACATCTGCACCTTGAGAGTCACTGTCATGTTTGCCGCTGCATCTAAAGGACACAGGCAATGCTTTATGAATTCAAGGGTGGTCATCTATGCTGATAGGAGAATCCTTTTATCAGCGAGCTAAAAATAGCCCCGGCGGTTACCATCGGCTTAAAGTGGATATTTGAACTGCTGTGTGCCGGCATGCCTGCGGAGAAAAGGGGAAATTGTACCCATACGTGACGAGAATGTCTGAGGGATCAAATGTCTTATTTTCCTTCTAAATTATGTATTATGATATGACAGGTGCTATCAGATTGTTTGTGGGTGTCTGGGCATGTGCATGCGTGGGAAAGAGTCATAGATGCAGGTTGACAGGGTGACTAAAGATATTGTTCATCAAAACCAATATTTTTGATCTAAAATAATAAGTGTACTGGGTAATCGCAAAAATGTGAACTAGCATTTTAAAGCAAAAATGATATATCTAGAGGGTGTCCATGAATATAGATTGGTTGATTGGTTAAAGGAAAATAGTTCCTACATGAAATTGCTCACATATACTGTAGGTCTGTGGATTATCTCAAGTAACTCTGTTCTGAGTTTTTCCAACTCTTTTATTTGCGCTTTGAACCTGACAAGTCAAGTGCCATCTAGTTTAACTATTTTTGAGAGCAAATAGCACTACAGGTAAGAGGAAAAGTATTTTGTTTTTGAGGTAAAATGTCCCCAACTAGCTAGGAAACGTGTAGAAGGATGCTTTCATTGACAGTTAAATGACAGCCTATGGAGGAAAGGTTCACCCTTGACATGTTTTCGTTTGGATATTGGGAGTTTTCCCATACATTTGGGTTTTAAATTATCAGAGAGGCTGCCTGGTTTGACTGACAGTGTTGCAGAGATGTGAGTGACCTCTAGCATTGCTGAGCCTGCTGCTTTTGAAGTGGCTGCATGCCACAAATAGCCAGTGTGTGAGATGTTATCTCTGTGCAAAATGTCCAAACAGATGTTAGTGTTGACCTTAGCGTAAAGGCAAAAAGAAGAAATATGAGACACTGCGGAACATTCAAGAGAAAGTCAAGACTCGTCTCCTTTTATTCCCTGGAAACACCATATATACAAACAGAATCAGCATCTTTAAAAACAATCTCGTTAGAATTTTACAGAATAACATATTTACAAATGTATATTATGATCACAGTTTGAATATTCCACAAAACAAAGAAGGGGGAATCATTGCACAACAGGAGGAAAACAGAAGAATGACAAACATCTCATTACATTGACACTCACACACACACCGATTTATTCATATCCATATTGTGAAACATGATCTTTTCATCAAAACAATGCTGCATCATGGCTAGGTTTCAAGGCTGTGGAAATGTGTGAAAATCCAGGATCAGCAAAATTCTTACAGGTGACACGCTGCGACCAAAACAGTAGAGATGTATTGGCATGCCTCTGAGAATTAGGAAGTATTAATTAGGAAATCCTTTGCAAGTTTCTTTTTGCATAGGTTGTATTTTACTTCTGTCCCAGAAACAGATTTTCGCAGATTCAGCATCAAGCATTAAGATGCATGAACATCCAGATTAGTTTCATTATGAAATAATCAACTGGCTCGATAGAAACAGAAATTTAGATTGATAACACTTTAACCTTACTGAACCTTTTGGAATTTAAAAAGGTTGCTAATTATCAATATCAAGTCGAATCAAGGTCAGTATGTTTACATGCTGATCCCACGTCAAAAGGAAATAAGTTTGGATGAGATAACAGTGGAGGCACGCAAGCACCCACCGCAGTAACATGACCTCAATTCTGGAAACATACATTTCTATTCAGGTAGCGGGCTATTTCAACATAGCCTCAGGATGTAGGGTAAAGGAACACATTAACAACCATTCATGACAAATAAAGGCCTGTTTCTGATCTGCCAAATAAAGAAATGGAGGCCTGTGTTCTGTGACAGCTGCTTCAAAAATCCTGAAAACGTTACTAGTATTGAATCAAGCTAGTGATCTGTTTACGAGTGTGTGTGTGTGAGTGTGTGTGTGTGTGTGTGTGTGTGTATGATTCTCCTAACAGCTGTGAACAAGAGACAGAAGCTGCATGTGTGTTCGACTCTGGTCTAAATGCAAATTAAGTTTACCCCCCATAAATAAAGCAAACTTCATGGTCAATCTTGTGTCAACCTAAAAGCCCCTACAGCTGAAGCATGTACACACATGGCGTAAACACACAAGCTTGCAAGGTTAAAAAGGCACACAAGCTTGCAAGGTTAAAAAGGACGCACGCAGACACACACCATTTGGATATTTCTAAACCAGCACAGTCACAAACAGACATTTAAAACCATATACTGGCACACATTCAGAACAGAAAAAAAAGACAAAATAGTAAATAAAATATAAATCAATGAAAGGAACATTGCACTTTGTCCCTGGATGCATTTCTGTAGCTACAGATCTCATGTCTTCCCTTGGATTCCTCTACAATTGAATTACTTGAACAGACTCATTGGGACAACAAATAAAAAAAAAAAGGGGTGATAGGAATACCTTCAAATGTTTGTCTGTTTCCCCTTCATCAGACCATATGATGCACGCGGTGCAAAGTATCTTTCTACAAGCTTTTAGCATCTCTCTGCCTAGTGTAAGAGGAATGATAATGATGCTAACAAGGGAAGCTGAAACACAAACAGATTTAGATGCTCGTGTCTGATAAAGATAAATTGTTGCCATTTGGTAGAGCATTTGTGAAGAAGAGGCAGACGTATACGTACAAGGTATTTGTTATCTAAAACATGTGAAAACTTTAGGTGAAAATAATCAAACAAATAAAACTTAATTTTAACAGAAATTAAAAGAAATAAAAAATCATATTCAAAATGGCCAAACTCAAGACCAGCTCTACATTTAAACCTTAACATGATATTATACTTGTCATGGATTTTCTTCAGATTGAGGATTCTTCCACGCTGATGGCATAGTGCTGTTTGCTGCAGGCAGAGACACGCTCTGCTTCCTTCAGTGTCGCACCATGGTGCTGATGATGCGAGGCACCTTGCTTCACCAGCTATTTTGTAAGTGCTGTGCAGAGCAAAAGATGAGGAAAAATACTCAGGTGGCACACCAGGTCCCCAACGAGCATCGGCTGATCTGTTTCTTTTTTTGCTTTTGGAGTGCCGTGTCGTCAAGCAGCTTTTCAAAAATAAAATGTGGCTTATTGGCAGACAGGAGACAAGCTGAAAGCAGGGCATGCTGGGGGATCTTGTTTCAGTTTACATGAAGAATAAATATACTTTTTATAGGATGAGTTCATTGGCAAATCATTTTCTGACTACTTCCCATGTCAAATTTGCTATACATTCATGATGATGGATCTTCAATCAACTTGTTTACAAGGCAATTAAGAATGTTCAGCTTGAAACAACCGGCCCGAGGACTTTTATCTTGGCTCAGGGGGAGAGGGACGTTAGCCAGAGGAAGATTTGTTGTGTCAGACGAGGTGTTACAATGTGGATAGAACAACGACAGTTCAAGTAAGTTCAGACAAATGGACAGAGTTCAACAGGGCCTCTGGAAAAAAACAGCCTGAGGTGATACTGGCACTTACAACATTCAATCTGCTCCTTCATGTGATGTGAGAGTGAGGATATCGCAGTCACTTCAAAATGGTACGTTCTTCAAGTCATCCTCGGCCCTTATTTTCCTCTTTCCTGTGACATGGTAGTGTCACTTCCTGCTTACTGCGTCCTCAGGGTCTCTCTGCTGCTTTATGAGCCGCTCAATCTCGGACCCCAGGGTCTGTAGATTCTCCTGTTAAAGAAAATGAAGACTTTTAGACTTAAATGCAACGTTTAATTCGGGATTCCTGAGACGAACTGGTGTGCTGTGACTGCATGTCCAGCATTTTTGCTCTTTCTTACTTCTGTGTCTACAAAAATGGCATTTAAAAGCCTGGATGACATTTACTTTTTTAATAATAAGAGTAGGAACTAACGAAACATAGCACATATTGTCACAACATTTTTTAGAAAGTGCAATCAATATTTAAAAACTTAATGAAAAACAATTATAACAGATTTGAAAATGGCCAAAGCCAAATTACTCATCACGGTAGATGTGAAGCTTTAATTGGGCTTTGAGAGTGTTTTGTTTCATTGTCTCATTATTGTGCCTACGCTGAGTGTTCATTTCTTCCTGCCAATCATCTTTCATCCACAGAAATGAAAGTTGTTGCCGAAAAAGAAAATACTCCCACATTACAATTAACATCTATTGTCTTTTTTTGTTTTTAAAGCATCTAACAAAAGTGTGAAAAAGGAACCTAAGAGAAGCAGTAACTATGAATGAAAACAGGACTATGTAGGTGCAGTGTAATATTTTTATTTTTCAGCTTTCTGATATCTCAATGTTTGAAAGGTAGTTTGTGCGCACTGTATTTAATGTGGATCAAGATAGGTTTGACACGTTCTAGTATCTAGAAATTGTGGACATTGTTCAGTTGTTTTGCGGAACATCGTGCTTGTATTACACTCTTGACAATATACATTTACTTCATTAAGAATTTATAACAGAAGTGACCAACATCTTCTTCATTCGTTTCCACACACATAATTAAATTAAGACTAGTCTATGTCTGGTAAATGTGCATATTTCAATGAGAACTAATTTACACAAGCAAAATAAGTCCCTATTGGTGCACTTAATGTTTTATTTTTTAAGTTCTTTGTTTTTATTTCCATTACATTTCATTATTAAAATCACAGAGCGTTGATCCCTGGCGCTACATCTCTTATAGGTACGTCATTTGGCCGCATCACCTCTTCAGACAGGCTGCTGTTAAAAAACTGAGAGGTGGAAGGGATTCATCATTTCCCACCTACACATCAGAAAATCTGTCCAGTATAAATCCTAAATTCTATTAAATGAATATAAAAGACCCTTAGGACACGGACAAAGCTTACATACACAAGCGCTGAATGGATGCTGTGAATATAGGCTTGAATCCACTATTTCAGATCATGAAGTAGAAAGAAGGAGGAACACGTCTTTTATTAGACCACAGTTCCAATATCTCTCTAAAAGGTTTGGAATATACGAGCCAAATGTGAGACCACCTCAATGGATAGAAAGTAGCAGCTGGCTCGATGTCCACTGTGCTTTGATTAAACTCCCCCATTTATCCACCTTTAAACTATCATATTGATATTGATGTAGTGTTGTTGTTTAAGAATCGGTAAAACATCTTATTTATAACTTATTTCTGCTATATGCGTTTCTATTTCTGTGTCATTTTAATAAGCTAGTCCACTTTCATAAACTTGAATTTTTTTCATGCCTTATGTAGCCAAAATAAACATCAAATAATATTTCAAACTAATTTACATGAATTCATTGTATTTAATGTATAAAGTGGTGAAATTCTTTCTTTTAACCAGTGGAAGCAAGTGGATGGAAATGTTTTGAAAGTAACCCAGGAACAGCTCGTGCTTCTGGATGCGTCTGGTTGGCTGTGATGCCCGAGTGTCATAATTACAGCGCAGAGCCTGAGAAACTAAAGAAGGCTGCCCATCAGTATTCTGCATGAGCAGTCCATACTGTGCTACAGTACAGGCATCCTGCAGGCTCACAGGCTGCTGTGGGTTTGACGTGTTAAAGGAAATGAGCTTCATTTTCTGTATGACAAATTCCAAACCTCTAAATGCCAAAATAAAGTAAAAATATAAATGCTTTGATTAGATGAATGCATGAAAACACACACAAAAGGTGTATTAAATGTAGTATCTGTATATAGCCACTCGGAATGTTCTACTTTTGTAACCTATCAAGAGACTTGGATTGTAAATTAGCATTATTTCTCCATACTGATCTGTATCAGTGTGTCTTCATAAAAAAGGGAAATATATTTGGCCTGAATAATATTATTATAAAAACCTTTACAAAAGAATGATGGACCAAAACATGACAACTCTGTGTGCAATAAGAGCAAATAAACTGCTAATCAAATACATTTTTGAATAATAGTTCTATGAATGAAAAATGCAGTACTTCAGTTAGGGCTGCTCAATTAAAATCGTATTTTAAATCGCGATTACGATTATGGCTTGCAACGATTACGGAAAACAACGTAATCAAAATAAAACGATTATTTTTTTATTATTGCTTTTTTAGTTTTGGTTTTTCTGTTGAATTATACTTAAAGTTCAGGGTAATCAACTGTTAAAAACATACTGTTCACATTTTTTTTTCTCCAATAAATTTATGTTTTCAAAGTAAATGGATAATCGTTTTTAATAATCGTGATATCAATTATTGACCCAAATAATCGAGATTATGATTTTTGCCATAATGAAGCAGCCCTAACTTTAGTACATGTTGTTGTGTTTCTAATCTATGTTACATTCAACCTGACATAATCCCAATGAAAAACGTTTTTACATTTTGATCTGGCTAACATTAACATGATTTTTAAAAGTAGACAGAGACACTTAAAAAGTCAAAGTGGTGCATGACAATGACAGCTAATTAATTACCCTCCGAGGTTATCTAAGCTCGTATAATTAATCACGCACTGCAAACTACACATCATTAACAATACCACCGCGTTGAATTCTACATCCAAAGCTCACTACACTTATCTATGATGCCTGCTTACCTTCAGAGTAATGTTCTTCAGCAGTGTGTCCTCCAACACAGCCTGCAGCTTCCTGTTGATCTCTAGCGACAGATCCAGGGTCAGCCCGCTGTCCGCCGGGTGGGAGGTGTAAAGAGACGCCATGATGCCCCCCCGCCGACTCACGTTAGCCTTGTTAATGTCCGACGCCTCTGATGAGAGGGCCCCCGACTCCTCTCTCAGCACATAGCTCTGGATTATTCTATTGGGAGGGAGAGGAGGACAGGAGTCAAACAGCATTCTTCATAAAGGAGAGGCAAAGGGTGAGTCAGCTGTGGAGCAAAGAAAATTGAAAAAGTAGGATTTATAGGTAGGAGCATGGAGAGCTCCTTCAGAGGAATACAAACCATTTCAAGCAGCAGTGGACGTCTCTAGAATAGTAATTCCAGTGGGATGGCTTGTTGAACTTGTGCTCACAGGACACATTCAGTTAAAAAGATGATTTTTCCGCCAGTCAGAGGAGGAAAGGTAATGAAAAGACAGCTTTGGAATGGGCTGCCAGGATTCAATTAATCAACCGAGAGTGTGTGTGAAAGTGAGATAAATCTTCATGTTCATAATTATTTTTCATCTGAATAACAAAACAGCGTCGAGGTTAAGCTATGTTTGTGTCACAGAGAGGGAAATTCATTAGCGTAATAGCTCCAAACTTCCTGTTGTCCAATTTTCCCAGAGAGAACACTGACGAACAAGTGTTTTTCCATTAACACGAAAACAGACCCAAAGACAGCCTCCATTGTGACTGGAATTCATTACCGCGTGCGTCATTATCATATTTTTGTTAATATGCCACCCCAGAGAAAAGAGAATAATACAAAGCAGTATTCAAGATAAAGGACATGGTTAAGGAAATGAGTGTTCGGAGCTCATCCAGAACATTTCTCCATAAGAATGCTCGCGCAATGCTCCACAAGTTTGGAAATCAAAAGCTTTTGCAATGGCAACTGGGTACTTCATTTTCTCCTGGAGCGTGGGCAGGTGAAGAGGGTTAGGTGCTGCCCTACAGAAAAGGTTAACATCCGCCGGTAAACCTCAGGAGATGGAGCATTAATCAATATTTTAGAACCAGCTCTCGACACAGCTGTTCACCTGAAGCACCGACCTGAAACATCAAGAATACTCAGCTCCATAATGACGTTGTTTAGTTCAGATTCAGGACGTGCACGAGAGAGGCTTCTTAAAAAGGCGGGTAACTGTGGGGTGAGCAGAGGGTCCTGACCCTGAGTCAGATTAGCAATTAGATTACCACTCAGCAATTTCCATCATAGAGCTCATAAAAGGAATGTCAATCCATTTAGGTGAATACATACAGTATGTACTACTACAACCAATTCTACTACGGCGACTACTACTACTAATTAGTCAGAAATACAACAAATACAAATGAATGGCAGGCAGTTTGTGGACTACATTGTTCTCTTTCAATGTTAAGCTACAATATTTGACATGCAATAGGCATTCATTGAAGAGCTTACTGTTTAATTATAGCTTTCAAGTGTAAGTGTTCTATTTAAAAGGAAACATGTTGTGATGGAGATCTTTGAATGGTTGAAAACATGCCAGCCAGGGATATAAGTTTAATATATTTTTGAATATAGCATGCATGAATAGAATTGTAGTATAAGAAGATCAAACAGCTGAATTCTGTTGCACAGACTACTTTATATAAACCATAAGACTACTCTGAAATAGTGTGGATACAATTACAGTGTTAACTCTGACTTTCTCTGTGTTGCCGAAAAAGAAAATCAGTTTCATCCTTTAATATAAAAATGAATTAACCTATTTTCTTCCTTGGTATTCAAAGTCATTAATTTTGTGAACCTGATATTTATGCATGACCTACTGTAGACGTCAAACAGTTTGTTACAGTCTATGTATAATCTAACCAAAAAAATCTGCCATGCAAAAAAATCGAAATGAAACAGTAGCTATGGAAGCACTACAGAAAAAGCCACCATCACAGATTCCCCATCCACAAACACACACAACAGCTGGGCTTGCACAGACATTAAAAAGGGACTTACCTCTGACTAGACTTGCGAGGGTCCATATTTGGACCCCAGTTCCATCACGACAGTGTTTTAGTAAAAACAAAAAAAAGTGACAGAAATTAAAGATGTGGCCACATGGTGCGCTGAATGGCATGCAGAGGCCGGCGGCAGGCAGGGTGTGAGCGAGACAATGACTTCTGTTGGGGCTTGTTAGTATTTTCTTTTTTTCCCAGCAGAAACTAAGCAATGAAGGCGGCAAGTCAAGCATGCAGGAAGTGAAGGTGGCAATTCTGAGTGCAGTACAGCTCTCGAATGACATATTGGAGCGCACTACAGTGAAAGTCCCCCCTCTTAAGGTTGTGCCCAAAAAATGGCAGCACAAAAAGGGAAGATGCAAAAAAAGAAAGATATGGTTTTTTATATGTTTTATCTTTAGAACGACTAATACCATGAATTAAGTCGGGAAATACCAGCTTTATGTTAAAGGCTGCAACCATCTATTTTTAATAAATGTAAATACTTAAGATCAAATTTAAATGGATCTTCCTTTATTAACACAAAAAATACTACACTCTGGCTTATATATCAACGGAAATTAATTATGAAGTAACTGCAGGACAAAGACCCCAGATCACCTTGAAAGGCTCCGTTCTAATATATTTTAAACACATTCAGAATCCTTAATAACCCTCAATGGAGCTCCTTGTGCTGAGCATTGATTACAACTAACAGAGAAAAAGGGTTGCTCCCTAGATAAGTATCCATCTGCATGTAGTGAACAGACGGCCGTTCTCCTCTGGTTTGTATCAGCTTCATTCAAGTCACATAAAAGGCCCATTCAGACTTAATGTTCACCATAACCAGGTGTGGGTATTGAAGGACAGACATCATTACCCTTGAAGGATGATGCCTCTGTTTCTGCATGTTTTAGCTCATTTACTACAAATCACATATACTGTATGCAGTCAATGACCCGTGTTTCCTAGCAGCTGGGGAAATACAATGTATGGCTGAATGATAAGCAAAACGCATCTAAACATAATCATGTAGCAAAAAGTTCCAAAGTTAGTTAGTCACGCAGATAATGCAATGGTTTTACCTACAGTAGTTCAACTTCATTTTCATAATAAATGATGTTCTTTTCATTTGTTTGGCATGACTGATGACTCTAAATACTGCAATACCCATGAGCCTTTGCCCCCTTGACTTTAAGAAGAGGCCATTCAGGTGTGCTCAAAAATAAACAAACAAAGGCTCAGGAGATTTAAAACACTTTCACGTTGCAGGGCCGAATAAATGCAAAAGTGACAGAAAAAGATACCACCATAGAATGAACAACGCCACATTTTTAAAAGCTCTTGAAGCTCTCTGATTGGACGTTTCTAAATGCACGTTCAGACTTTTACCTGATACAAGCTCCCAACTTCAAAACTCTATTATTTATTTTTTTAATTGTGGGTGCACATTCAAGTAAAGAGTGACATTCATTAATAGTAAATTAGCTTAAAGTAGCAAAAACACTGCTGTGATCATACAACAAACAAACTAAATCAAACATCAGCTTTTCTTCCACCAACTGTCCTTTCTCAGAGACCCACTAAGCTTCCACCACTCTGTAAGCGTGAAGCAGGTGATGAACAAAGACACCGTTATCTCATCAGAGTTCACCGGGCTGTCCTGAAGGGATAGGGACAGAAAGGCAAAAAGGACAAATTCACATCCACATCTCCCCCCCCCACCACCCACCACCACACCCGCTTAGCCGAGATTTTACAGAGCTAAATTTAGCTCAACAACCGTGGGATTTGCCCTCAATTTTAAACTCATGAATGTAGGTTGAGGCTAATGGATTCAATACAAGTGTAGAGCTGAGAAAGATATGAGAAGTGATCCAAGTAGAATCAAGCAGGGATTTAATTGTAATCAGGAAACAAGAGACGATTGTTTGGAGTTATCTGATCAATGAATAACATTTGACTAACTAGAGAAAACTGTTTCCATGTTTACTCTGTGTGGTTCTACCCATGAGAGTTTCAAATCATGCCCACTCCACATTTAATCCTGACATTGGTGCACAATCCACTTCAAGGCTTAACCTGTACATAAAGTACCGATGTGATTAAGATAGCTCTAGCGTCCTTCACACTGTCTCTTTAGTTTAGGTGATGGTCATGAATATGGATGGATCATCATTAAGAAGGCATTTTCCCCTCCTGATCAGCTCGACTATAAATAGTTCTGAAGGAAGTTGGTCGCGGAGTGTGCTGCGTGAGTTAAAGACGTGACACACACAGGGAGGTAGGGGGCCATAAAGTGCTTGTTTATGCACTATGCTGTGTTCAAGGTGAAGCAGTACACTTTGGAGCGAGGAATGATGTGCTCAAATATTTGTCAAGGTTGAGCTTTGTTTGGTCATATATAAATAATAAATATGTATAAAAATGTAAATGCAGCATCTAGTTTGCTCAGTGTATCCATGTGCATTCAAATGAATTTCTAAGAGGTTTTTAACATGTGTAATTATTAAGTAAGGAAGTAAGCAAGTCCTTTTACTTTGTTGCCCTTCAACACAGCTGCAATAAACTGCTCTTACTCCTGTCACACTGAAAATCACTATTACATGATTATTTGCTTCTTTTCTCCAATGCAGGTTTCACATAAAATGGCCAAACAAGTTTCCACAGGATGTTTCAGAGTACAAGTACACAAGAGTATTTGGTATGTGACCTCAACGAGTCGTGTTGCGGCATCCTAGACCTCATTCTACCTCGGAGAAACTTTTTATGTTCCTCTGACTTTTCCTGTATAATTTAATGCTTTTTTTTTAATGCATCTATTAAAACAAGCCATGTTAACAACCTTGCAGTCAAAACTGTTTTATTACTGCACTACTACTGTTCCATTAAAACCAGCTTTATGGTCTGAAACACTGCGTCTACAGTACAACTAACCTCTATCAGTATTGTTTGAATATACTACCAACCATTGTTGCAGCAAATACTGACACATAGCAGTTTCAGCTCCGTTTCCTCCACTCACTTGGTCTTTCTGCGGATCTCCTCCACCAGTTGCTTGATGTGATCCTCCATGAACTCGATTTTCTCCTGCTTTCGAGCGAGGGCCTTTTGCAGACGGACAATGCGCTCCACAAGCACGGTCTTGTCCACCTCTGGGTAGTTGTCCACCACCACCACTGAAGGGACCGCCTGGCTGTCAGGGGACCGCTCTTCAACACCACCGCCCCCCCCATGGCGTGTATTCAAAGAGCCTGAGGAATGGAGATCGAGATCAACTTAGAAAACATTGTTTGTCGTTGTGTCTTTGGTCATGTGTCGACTAGCTGTTGGCTAATTTGTTACTACTTTTAAAAATTGCATTTTTACTTTGATTTAAGTGTTAAAGTGCACCTATCATGCTATTTTTAGGCAATAGCATAGGTCTCAGATATATAAAAAAATATAACAAAACATGTCTATGAAGTGTTTTGCTCAAAATAACAAACAGATCACCCATTCTAGCCATGCCTCATATCCCTCTATTTCACTTCCTGTTTCAACAGTGCTGATTTTGTGTATAAAGCTTTTTTTTTAAAAAAAAGAGAGAAATTCATTAAAAAAAAGGAGGGGGCTGAGCTCATGCGGGAGATTCTACCGGCAGATACTGCGGTGATGAAACGCCATATCATTATCAAGGATT
>NW_011369007.1:73293-77516 GCF_000735185.1 Notothenia coriiceps | reverse complement strand
AATCATTCACAAGGCCGGGCGCGGTCACCCACACACGGGTCACCCGACCCGACCCGGGAAAAACTATCCGATGGGAAAACAAGAGTAGATAGTCAAAGTTAAAGTGTGTAGTCCGGGGCATCGTCGACAGTGACGCGTCACTTGCTAGTCCTCACCACTGACTCTCTGGATCGACCGTCAACGAATGGTCTACCTATTCGTTTTTAGGTTTCGCATTTTCCGCGAAAACAATATCAAACCATATATGTCATAACATCGCTCGGGACCCAAGTCTCCCTCCCCGAACGTATCTCCTCCCCCAAACGTCCCTTTGCCCCAAGTCCCCCCTCGCCGGACACGCCAACATGGGCAATCCTATCTTTTCCCCCCTTCACTGCAAGACTGAGTCTCCAGCGCGTCGACAACCTCTTCTTGCACAACGGATGTAAGACAATGACTCAAATCCGATCCAATCGAATCGTCCAAATAACAAAACCCACCGTCAGTGAAAACGGAGGTGAAACGACGAAGTTTTATTTTCAACTCTTTCTTTTTTCATTGTAGACAAATGTCAAAGACAAAATACACCCCACAACTTTCTTCTTCTTAACCCTCCCTACTTCTGAGAGAAGAATTTACCAGTGTGTTACGTCTCGTGTGTTCGTGTGTCTCCCTTTACACTAAATGTGGGCCGGTAGGATTTAGGAAAGCAAAAAAAATAAAAAGGGAGTGGCCGCAACACTTACAAATGTGGGCCGGTAGGATTTAGGCAAAAAAAAAGAAGTTTATTTATTTTTTTTTGGCCCTCCGTCCCACACACAGCACCGGCCCACCGGGGAAACTCCCGGTATTCCCAATGGCCAGTCCGCCCCTGGTTGGATTGGATAGCCCTTACAAAATTATTTTCTGTGTACAAATTCTATGTGCAAAAAACAGCAACACAGAAAAATGTCAGCACCTGAAGATTATTAATAATACATGCTGATTGCTCATGATTACAACCTTATCAGATCCAAACTCATGTGCAAAATCCATCCAATAGGAGCATAAGTGCACCTTTAACACACATTTTAAGTGTGTTACCGGTAGCTGCATAAATTATATGTACAAATATATATATTTAATTACAGTCTTAAGCGATTGATTTAATATTGTTAAAATAATTGTTACAAGGATCATTTTAAAAGAAATGTATCTGATAGCTTGAAAATCTAAAATCTTGAATGTACAATACTTAATGAGATGCATGAACTTGTGGATACCCTGCAGCTGGTAGTCACCTTTGATTCCAAAAATTGATAAAACTCAACTTCCATTGGGTAATAATAATGTGAACAGCTAAATCCCCTGTGATTTCTTCCACTCTTAATCATGCTGCGATTGTCGATGTGTGGTGCCAAAAGCAGGTGCTACGCTTCATGTGTCCATCTGTTTGGATTCCCATGGGAAGTTGGCGCTTAGAGTTCTCCATCTGCTGCGCCTTGGCTTGCTTTGACTGTGGCTCACATAACCATTGGGACCAATGACATCAGTCATGTTTAGTATTTGTGTTCATCTTTGAGAATGTAAATGGATGTTAGATGTTGGTGTTGAGGTTAGCTTGGCTTAGTTTAGCTTAAAGAGCAGAAACAAGTGATTAGCTCTGTTTAAAGTAAATAAAATCTGCCTTCCAGCACCTCTAAAGCCCATGAGGGACTTGGAAGTGTGTGTGGTGGTGACAAGTAAACTTAATCTGTACAAAAATAGTTTTTCTGACTTCCTGTATTGTTTACATTTGGAAAGAGCAAGGCTAGCTGCTAATGCTATGTTAAGCTAATCGGCTGCTGGCAACAGCCTGATGTTGAATGAAGTATTTAGGAGTGATGTTGATGTTCTTATCTAACTCAGCAAGCAAGGAAAACATTATTTAAAAAAATGTCAAGCTATTCTTTTAAATCACTGGCATTACCTCACTGATAAAATAAAACATTAAAGGGTCCCCTTCCAACCACTGGGTCTTTATCTACTTTTCACCCAGCTTTCAGAGATCCGATCACCTTCATCACACATGCAAGCATTTCGAGACACAGATGTTTTCACTTTTCTCCTTTTTGTTGCAGCCCCCAGTCCTTTTGAAAGCCTTTCATTTTACAGCCCTGGCTAAATTAACAACACCTTTTTCACTTTAATATTTGGGTTCAAGACTGGGACCTGCTCACACATGATGAGTGTCTTCATGGAGTGTTCGAAGCCGTTAGAGAGGCCCAACTGAGTCCAAAAAGGGTAAAAGACCCTTTTTGCAAGACCACCAACTGACATTGTTTTGTTTTTTTTACTCTCACATCTAAGTCTGCTGTGAAACACCAGGAGAACATCACTGTGCAGGTTGCTTTAAATCCCCTGCACCTTTATACTGGCTTGTCAAGAAGATAGAGCAAATTTATACACAATGTACTTAACGTTGTATCACTTTACAGTTAGGTAAAAAGTGTTCATTCCACAGAAAAAAATATTTTTACTGATGCATCAATGTTAAGCTCTTTTTAACTGCTGAGTTTTCAGTTAACTTTGTACCAACCTCATTGTGAATCTTGCCTTGAGAAATGTCAGCACTTCCAAACTGCATGCCATTAAAAGGTGTTTGTCTCATTCAATAATAACTATATTGAAAAAGCCAATATTTTCCCTGATTGTATAGTTTGCTTATGTCATGGCAATGTAGACATATTGGTATTAAATTAGTATTCATAACCAGTGAAATCTCGGTACCACTTAACAATAAGACTACCCTTATAAGGGATTCATAAAGGGTGTATAATTAGGTTATTAATTAGGTTGTAAACACTTTATTAATCATTAAGAACCATTTATAAACCAGTTCTAACATACATTTTCATACATCGACACAGGCTCACTATTTGGCAAGATGAACTAGAAGCTTATACTGGCTACTTAGCGAGAATCACACTCAGTGAGCAACAGATACCAAGGATGCTGGCTGATGAAGAAGGACGAAGTAAGTTAGAGTTTGGTGTGCCAATTTAAGGCTTAGTCATTCTTGCCACAATAGTGAGCCCACATTTATCTGTACTGCTAAGTCTTATATTGGTTGTACTTAGCTCTACTTCGTCTTTCTTCATCAGCCAGCATCCCTTGGTATTCTGTTGCTCACTGAGTTGATTCCCCCCCTTCCCTCTTGACGTTTTCTTGGCATCATCTTTATGACCATTTATTTATGAGTTACTAACATTTACAACTGCCAAAAGGAGCCTTTATTGTAAGTGTGAAAACACAATTCCCATTTATTAACGAGTTACTACCATTTCTAATAAGGCTAAGCAGTACAGATAAATGTGGGCTCACTATTTGGCAAGCAACCGGTCACAGTCACCTGTTTATCTTCATGTCTTATAAAAGCTTCTTAATGATTTATAAAGTGTTCACAACCTAATTAATAAATGAATTACAAACTATTCGTAAAAGCCTTTTATAAGGGGTAGTGTTTAGAAATTAAAAAATTCAATGTTTGATATGGCGTAAATTTGAATTAAATACACTAATTGATTTAAAATCAGTTTTATTCTGAAAACACCGGAAGTTCTCACTATTAGTTTAACACTTTTATTCTGAAAATTTGTCACTTCCGGTTAGCATTTAGCATCTGGCGGAATCAATACGATTTCAAAAACCTTGAACCGCAAGTGAAATGACAATGTGATGTTGAACACTGAGCACACTGGGATTAGCACTCATTTATTGGAAGCGCTGAATAATGTGTAAGCAGGGAATGTTTAAATAACCCACAGACGCCAGAATGATACAAGTTTAGGCCTACAGAAGGCAAGGAATTGCTTTTGGACGCCGCCCACCCGACGACGCCGGCAATAGGAGGAAGACACTCAGAGATGACAACAGGAGAGCAAGCCCAAGAATTCGATCTTCTTCGACCCCTGGACCTGAACTGACCGGTCGGACGTGGGAGAGGCGCCCTCCACTCGCACATTTCATTTTGTACAACCACCGCATATTTTGTGTAATTAAAATGCCTGTTACTTACACCCTTCCCATGACTCTTCAAGTCCTCTCGCTGCCTTCCAGGGTTTCTAGGATTGCTTTCAGTAGTCCTATGTATAACGTTGGTAGCATGAAAATCTCTATGTGGTAGCATTAACCGTCCTTTCATTCACTCACTCTAAGGCCAAGTTGCTACCTTTCTTTCTTCTCCATTACTCAGAAATCTGAATGAACATGACAGGCATTTGCAG
>NW_011369007.1:60377-73248 GCF_000735185.1 Notothenia coriiceps | reverse complement strand
GCAGTACAGGTTAGCTCTGAGTGTTAGCGATGCTAATGTAAACATGCACCGACCATATTACGTCCAAAACAGTCGGCCATTGTTTCTGATAGCAACGTTCCTGATAGGGCCGTGGGTGGGTGTAAAGCCAGCCTACTTTTCCGATATTACGTCATATCAGACGCAAATCTGGATCAGCTCCGTTGTAGCCCCGTTTTTAGAGATTTGGGTACGGAAGAAAAGAGAGAGGGTTTTATTTTCTGACGCTGCGTGAGTTCCCCGAAACACCGGGGACACATTTTTATGAATAAAAGACATCAAAAAGTGCATTTTGCATGATAGGTCCCCTTTAAATAAACTATATTTTCTTTGGAGGGGTTTTTATGCCACCAGAAAAAAATTACACAACTGTAGGACAAATATTTGTAAAATCTAAATTCTTCTATGGTATTAATTCTGTATGTGTTGAATACTAACCAAATCCAGGAGCAGTACCTGAGGAACTTGAGCGACTGCCCATACTGCTGGCATCCCGGTCACAGCCTCCGTTCTCAACATGCTCCAATCTCTTACGAGCTGTAGAAGAAAGAAGTAAATAACTGTGAGTCTCTATGATAAACAATCTGAATGTTAAGATGCATGCTTTCACAACAAATATATTGTTGGTATTGCTGACTGCTGAACATTAGAGTAAGTTATTAACTAAAACATAATGCAGTGAGGGAAAAATGTAATTCAATCATGTCAACAAAAGAAAAGCAAGCAAATATATGTATTAAAAAGGGTTATTACTGGACAAAATTTGATAGTTCCTCTTTATAAATAACTTTAAAAAATAATTGATTTTGGAAACTGTCGAAATCAGAAGCTTTTTTTCTGTTGATAAACATTATCCTCAAGGTAACAGACAACACTTCCAGGGATTATGACTTGTACAAATGTACTATAGCCATAGATGAGAGTAACATCTACGTCACTTTACGGCCCGCCCACTTTTGGGGGAAACAACGCTGTCATTTGAATGAATTTGAATCAAGCCTGAAGCCACAGAGCTCTTCTTTCACTGTCCTTTTTTCTTAGAGGAAGTACAGAAAAAACGTAACTCTAGATTTGTTTTAATGTTTGAGGTGCAATAAACGACACGGCAGCTTTTTGGCATGATAAAACAATTATTTTCCGCCTCAATCATGAGAGTAACAGCTGGCAAAATTACAGCCTCGCCTACTGATTTTAATTTAAACATATATCGAGCCCGATCGTCGATTTCCAATGATTTAATGTAATTGTTTGCCTGACTGGCCATCGTAATCGGGCTCTTTGAAGATCCAAAAATCCACGGTTTTCAAAAATGTCTGATCGGATTGGCAAAAACTTCAGAATTTGTATTGACCGCCATTCAAATGACAGCGTTGTTTTCCCCCAAAAGTGGGCGGGGCCGTAATTTTCTCCCGGAAGTGACGTAGGTGTTACTCATCTATGCAAAAAGGAACTCTTAACTATAAGAAACAGAAGCCCTCAAAAAGGCAGTCTGAAAGTCAAAGGCGAGCTTCATTGCTTGACTGAACTTTTCCTCTGTGAAGGTGTCTACCTGAATAAAAGGTGATGCAGGCTGCTCTTAAATAAAAGTGCCCACTCAGCAAACCTCCCATGCATAAACTAAGGCTGAAAATGACGGTGGGAAGCTGTAACAGCAACACTGATGAATGAACACTGGCTCTTCTAATAAAAATCGGTCCCAGCTGACAACTTAGTGTATTAAGTATAACCTTAGCACGAGGGAAGAACATTATCTCTCTTTTAATAGTGCACTCCCATCTCTCTTGTTTCTAATCACCGTGCACTTTCTACTCTTAAAATCCAGAGGAGAGATAGCCTCTCAGTCCTGTCATTCCGTAATAAAAGATAATAATAATAATAATAAGGCATTTTATTTATGGGCGTCTTTCAAAGCTCTCAAGGACACCTTACAGAGCATAATTTAAAAACAAGCAACAAAGAAGATCACACAGTAATAGAAGACTTCAAAAACAAAGACTTAAAAACAACAATCAGTTTAGCAAAATTAAGGTATTGAATACGCCAGTTTAAAAAGGTGTGTGTTCAGGCTGGATTTGAAGGTTGAGAGTGAGTCCATATTGCGGATGTCTCGTGGGAGAGAGTTCCAGAGACGGGGGGCAGAGTGGCTGAAGGCTCTTGACCCCATGGTGGTCAAGATAAATATCACAGTGAAGTCAAATTAGATGATGGGAAGGAAATCTATATTTGGAAATAAATAATATAACACTTTTGATACCTTGGAATTTAAATCCTCTAATTTACTGTAATTCTAGAAAATAAAAAGGGGAGAACAAAATACTTCTTTTTTTTTTTTTAAATGTATAGTATTTTTTTCCCCCTTCAGCCATCAGTGTTGTGGTTGTTTTGCTAGAAGTTATCTTATCAAATTTCAACCATATTTTCACGATACAATCTTTATATATAGGTCGTTTTTAACTGGATATAGGAATTTAGTAATCAGACGTCTGTCTTTAAGCTATGGAACAAGCTGAGACACTGCTTCATGATTGTACAGTAGCATCACACTGAGCTACATGGCTCTCATTAGGCGTAATCTCTTTATCTGCTGATGAAACAGTCACATTAAGTTGGGCACTGTACCGTGGTGAGCTACAGAAATATACTGTAAGCCCGTTTCCTAACCTTGTGTTAGCTGTTTCGTCAGGTCTTTGATGCTGGCGGCTTGTTTCCTTTTCTGAGTCACCAGCTCGTCCCTCAGCTCTTCCACTCTGGTTTTGAGTTGGTCCGCCTCCGTCTGCAGCGCCGCCCGCTCCTCCTGCAGGCCCTGCACCTCCTGCTGCCTCAGAGACCCCTCCTGCTTCAACTGTCGAGACTGCAAGGGAAATGGAGACAGGGGGGGGGGGTTAGACTAATGAAGCAGCCGTGATAGAGTGGCTAGATAACTCCACGACGGCTGCTTGTCCCGAAAACAACTTAGTTTCGCAACCTGTGATTGAATAGAAAAAAATACCTGTGTCGTCTATGTATTTATATCTGTGCCAAGCCTATCTAGGAGTTTGTTTCACTATGACATGAAGCAAGGAGAAAAGCTTTGATGACATTATGAGGACGAATCCTAAACCCTTTAGAAATTTGCAATTAACATTTTGTCTTTTCCCTTTTTAATGAAAAGTACCTTATTATGATACATGCCAATTTATTTTAAACTTATCACTTTTATAATTATTTTGGCTGTTTATTTTAAATAATACTTATTTAATTAGGTTGGCTATATGTTTTTATTGTTCCTTTTTATTTAGCCGTTTTATTTTTTAAAGAATTTATTTTTAAAATGCAGGTAAAATAAAAAAATAAAACTGCTTTTAGATTAAAAAGGCATACAATATGACATTTGTCTTTGTTAGTTTAACATCAACTAAGAAGAAATGTGTTTTGTGTTTTGAGCAAAGGACATGTATGGACAAACCTTATCAATAAATAAAAACTAGTAAAAAAAAAGAAGAAACTGCTTCAATATGTTCTTCTGATTGTCTAAAACACCACTGTCCAAGGAAATTGTATCCAGGCCAGAACACTCATCTGTCCTGTACCACTCCTACATATCACTCCTCTGTCCAGAGTTCCCTCACCTTGTCGTCCAGCAGCCGGTTGGTCTCCTCCAGCTTGGCCTGCAGCTCGGCGAAGCTGCTGCTGAGCAGGTCCAGCTGAGACTGCAGAGAGTTGCTCTCCGACTGCAGCTGGGCGTTCTTACTGCTCAGCTTCTCCGTGAAGCCCAGCAGCTCAGCCTCGCGCTCCCTGCTGCCCTCGACGTCCCGCTGGAGGTCAGCCATCTGGGTGCTCAGGCTGTCCACTTCCTCACGAAGAGACGTGACCTCCTGTTTATCACTGCGGGACGAAATAATTATTGGCTCATATTAAATGGATTCATAATGAACTTTGATTATTTTGTGTGTGTGAAATAAGTGCTGTCAGGGAGACAAGCATACATGACCACTGTATGACAAACAGGCAATTTTGCTTTATAAAGAACAGAAAATAGACTTAGAGATATTGTGTTGCAAACATGTAATACGTGAGTGACATAATTCATACCAGTAATAGTTCACTCTTTCAATTGGTAATCCATTATTTCATTCAAATAAGTCATTTGTAATGGACCACTGAAGATAGATAATTTGATACATTTTCAAAATAACTAACCTTAACCCTGACCTCAATGAAAAACGCTATGAGGTCAATATGGGATGGAGAATTCAAAAGACTACCACGAGGGCTAAGCAGACTGCACTTACAGTAGGCTATGTAACTATGCACCAGAGGATTTTATCATATGCGTCTGCCGTGTGGTTTAATGTTACTGCCGCAAGGAATTGTGGGATCGCATTATCTTCTGTTCCCTCAAAAAGGATGGTCCAGTGTACCCTATGCTATAGGAGATAAGAAAGGAAGCATTGCAGATGCCTTCCATAGCATTTAGGGGATTCAAACAGCTCTTATCACGGCTGCCTTGATACTTCAAGCTAAAAAAGACTATTCGACCAGAGCCAGCGAGTCAGGATAAAGGTCACAATCTCCACTGGTAGTGAAGTTTTCTACAGAGCAAAGAACTGGTGGAATCAAATTATTTTCTGTCTGCCAACAAATTAGTTTTTGGTGCGAGTGGTGAAGGAACGTCATGCTGCTCAGGATGACAGCCAGAAAGAAAGTAGAGAAGCTTTTGCATAAATCTATCTGGGTTGGCGCCACATACTTATGGCTCTCACAGAATGCAGCATTTTAATTTCTAGTTTCTCAAGTCATCTGCATACGGCCTGCAGAGCCACAGAGGGGCCAGAGTCCCTCTCTGCCCAGTGCGCTATATCTGTCCCTGGCCTACCTTTGAATCCTGCAGTAAGGTACCTGCAGTAGAACTATATTACACTGTTCTATCAAACCAGTTATGCCTGGCATTTAAAGTTCTGTTCCTGCATGATCACTCTGTGTGTGTGTGTGTGTGTGTGTGTGTGTGTGTGTGTGTGTGTGTGTGTGTGTGTGTGTGTGTGTGTGTGTGTGTGTGTGTGTGTGTGTGTGTGTGTGTGTGTGTGTGTACCATTGATGCTGCTCCTCAAGCGCAGTGATCTCCTCCAGCTTGTCTCTCTGGCGTCCGATCTCAGCTTTCTGCCGGTTGATGATCTCCCTGTACTTGCTCAGCTCGTCCTCCCAGCGTGGTCGCTCGTCCTCTAGACACTTTAACTACAGAACAACACACACACACCCTTAATTAACGTGAAGTCCTGCCGGTGACATGTGCACACACATGTTCAAGTGCGTATTTATATGACAAACCTTGGTTCGTAGAGTAACGAGTTCATCCATGCCCTCTTTGTAGCTCCTTTTCAGGTCATCCAGCTCTTTGGCCTTCATTCGATGCACCTGCCAGATACATTAGATATGAGATTATCCATTTATAAACTTTCTACTTTCAAAATAATTTCAGTTTCTAGGCTAAGAATCTAAGGTTTCTTATCTGTGTTTCATCTAATTGATCACAATCAGAATTTACAAAGGACCAATTTAGTTATTGTTTGACACATTAACGGCCCCTACACACGGCGGCGTGCGTTGCGGCTTCAACGCTTCTGCCCATTCACTTTGAATGGGGTGACGTCACGATTCGCCGAACTGCATTGTGGGAGTAAAGCGTAGCTTCTCTCGCGGTGCTCGCTGCAAAAGTAGAGCAATGTTCTACTTTTGACGCCTCGACGGAGGCGTCAGCCAATCGAATCATATGCCAGTGCAAGCTCTAGCCAATCAAACCGCGTGCTTGTGTGTCTGGGGCGGGAGATTCATGTGATTGGTTGTTGGTCGAGTTTCAGCCCCCCCCCGCCGGCAAGCGACAACGCACGCCGCCGTGTGTAGGGGCCGTGACTTAACCCTCAGTCAGACTTATGTAACAAATTTCTTTCTGGGAAAAAATAAATAAATCCTGCAGCATCTTTTCAATGAAGATGCACTTCCTGGAAATCTTACTGTGGCATTCATTAACATTATTTTGTTTATGCCGCCATTACACATGCAAAAGCTTAATAACGTTAATAACATCTTTGGAACAAAGCCATTAATGATACGACTGCTAGTCAACTTTTCCAAGAAGCAATTAGTAGCCTGTGGTATCCAAGACAACATGCCACTAACGGAGAAGCCGGCAACTTTACCGTCTATTCCCTCCATTCATCATGCCCATCCTTTTTTAATGTTAACACCTACAGCGTTATGGACACCCAACTGCTTTGTTTTGCATTATTTATGACTAAGTTGAATCATACTTTGAGCATATACTAAAATTGGCACAGATTTAGATCAATTTTTTCATCAGCAGGGAAGCGCTACCTGCCTAAACTGAAGTGCTACATTAAGAAATCTTTTCTAAAAACAATTGACACACAATACAGGCCTACAATACACTGTATATCAACTCAGTGTTTAACATTGTAATCTGTAAATGAACAAATGGAATGAAAAAAACAGGGGTGAAAGCAAACTGAAGGGGAAACAAAACGGTTAGTGAGGCGTGATATTTGTGGATTTAAATTGAAGGTCTTGTAAACATCCTGAGTAAACAAACCAGAGTGTGGCAGGGTGGAAAGACATGCGAGATGTCTTCTGGGTTGTTGTTGTAACCCACAGCTATATTGATTATTTCTAGGCCATTTATTTTTAAAGAGCATTTCCCCTCAGAACGAGGCAGAGAGAAAAACAGGCCATTGTGTTTGGATTCAGTCCATGTCAGTGCCGTGTGCATGCGTGTCAGCCTGTAGAGCCCATGTGCCAGTTGGTTACTCATTCTTATTTAAAGGCAATTACATCTCTCATAGTGATGAAAACAGCTGAAAATAAACCTTTTACTAGAATAGCTGGCATCAAAACCCATCAATAAAGTGCTGAATAATGGCATGGACTTGGTCTCCTGTGTGGGCGTGACCTTTAAACAAACAGTCACATGAACAGAAGGTTTATGCAATTTTGAATTAGTAGGAAATCTGTATAAATGTTTGTTTTGTATTTTTTGGTGAATTGTCACCAAGAACCAAATAGGAATATAGTTAATCAACACGTATGCAAGCATATAAACAACTAATATTTATGGTAAAGCTTCACCTTTGGTCCANTCTTATTTAAAGGCAATTACATCTCTCATAGTGATGAAAACAGCTGAAAATAAACCTTTTACTAGAATAGCTGGCATCAAAACCCATCAATAAAGTGCTGAATAATGGCATGGCGGAACAGAAGGTTTATGCAATTTTGAATTAGTAGGAAATCTGTATAAATGTTTGTTTTGTATTTTTTGGTGAATTGTCACCAAGAACCAAATAGGAACATAGTTAATCAACACGTATGCAAGCATATAAACAACTAATATTTATGGTAAAGCTTCACCTTTGGTCCAGGACTGAAAGTGCCTACTTAAGCTAATGTGCACACTAATGAGTACTTGCGTATACATATAGGTGTGTGTGTTTGAAAGTGTTTGTGTGTGAGCACAGTGGTTAGCACCTCTAATTGGCCTGTTTGTTCCTGCTTGTGTCTCTCCAGCTCGACTTTGGTCTCCTTCAGTTTAGCATCCAGCTCGTTGGACTTGATTTCCTCTGATTCCTGGAGGAGATGGGGGGTCAAAAGGTTAAAAAACAAGACAACAATCAAGAGTGACAGAGAGAATAGAAGAGGAGGGAAGTGAACGGTGATATAACAACATAAGAATGGCTCAGCATATCCAGAGCACACAAAAAAAGAAGTTGAAATGAAAAATATAACATGCAACTTTATTTGCCTTAAGAGTAAATCAATAAGAAATGGCTGATAAGTGGGAATAGACAGGAAAACGACACCTTTTTTGAGTCATATATTACTCATAATGGATTATGTGCATGCAGAAAAGTTAACTAAGTATGACAAATATGCATATCATACTATAATATAAATATATATATATATATATATATATACGGCAACAGGGTGTAAATAATAATGCTGAAAATTGGAATCTATGATTAATTGTGTTCAAGTGCAAGAATGGTGTGAATACGAATATTAGTCGCAATGTACATTATAACTAAATAAATGCAGTATTACTGTGTAAATCTGCTGTCACTGTGATCGAGTACAATGGCTCAAATACTCTTTTCAAACAGAGAGAAATATTAAGCGGCTCTCTGCTACCATCACAAGGACTAAATGAAAACTGCCGTTCTAATAAAACTAAATGTTTTGCTCATCTAATTACAAAGTTTATATAACAAATGAAAAAAATAATAATAATGACATGGAAATAGAATCACTCAGTCCATGTATGTGAAGGCAGGAGCGTGTGATGCATTTCTCACTGTCCAATCAGATTTGACTACTTCATTCTTTGACCAATCGTTTCAAATCTTCAGTGAGTTGGCTCAGTGACTGCACTCTTTGCTAAGCACACAAGTGTTAAACTGTCAAAAATAAACATGCATTCTCCAGCTCCAGTATATCCAACAAACAAAGACAAGATGTTTCTCACACATGGACAGGTATTTCATATTTGCTCACATTATTGATCATGAGCAAACTAATGCTCCCATGTGATAAATACAACAGACCTGGTATGTTCGGATCATGTCCTGGCAGTTCTTGCGGATCTGTTCAGTCTCTTCTTTGGCCTGGGTCAATTTGGAAGTGGTTTCTCTCAGTTTGTCTTTAGTTTCCTGCACGCAGATACATAACAAACAATATGTTGTAATAATGACAGTAAAAAAGGCTTTTTGCTTCTGAATAAAACTCGTAATTTATAAAAGCTGTGCAGTAACTTGGAAATGTTTCTGTTTCTTTCCTAGCAAATGCATAATATTATTTGTGATGTACACACCCAACAACCACACAAGCCCCCACAAAAGAAAACATTAGTGGCTCAGCTCCTGCGGCCTTGAGCAACTACCGAGTATTCACTTTCCTCTGTTTATAGTTGTGCATTTGCTTGGAGGCGGCAAAACAAAAAGCATTATTTTGTAATAGTCATTTTCAAAATAGCTACAATGTTAATGATGATCACTGTACCATTTTCACCCCCATTTCATTTCGCCCCTGAATCAAAAGACAAATCTAATCGTGTGTTTTATGGAGCGGCTGCAGATAAAGGGGACGCCATTTGTATTCTGAAAATACTTGGCAGATGCAGATGTTTGACAAACAACAGGTGTGGTTTGTAAGGTGAATGGAGGAAATCAACATTAACCACCAATCTAAAATAAGTTCAAACTGATATGCCCACTGTACTGTACTGTATGTAGTCAACCTTATTTGATATGTAAATGTAGCTGTGTGTTCAGTGTATCATTTAAATACAATTTGACCGCAGCAAGTTCAGGTTCATGCCAAATACAAAACACATCCAAAGCACAATGGTATTCTGAAAGGAATACAAATATACTGATCTCTTCTCTGTGTTTTGGATATGTTTACAGTAGCATTGGAACCAAAATGTATTTCCCCTATGTCTGCCTGTAAACTCAAAGCACATTTTAGTAGTAATATCTGTTGAAAACATGATCCGGTTTGACAGTCAATAACATTTACATTACCTTGTGTGCATCCGCCTCACTCTTCAGTTTGTTCTGGGCCCATCTGACCTTGATGAGATGTGAGTTGATCTCCTCTTTTAACTTTTCCACCTCTCGACTCAACCTGCCGACCTCGCCTTCCTGAGAGACAGAGAGATGGGTGAAGCAAGAGCAGGATCAGGATCAGAGGCTAGGAGAGCAACGGGTCATCGGCTGAGCTGAGATAGTTAATAATCCTGATGTGTTTCTCCTGCTAATTCTAATATGTATAGGAAGCTTACAAGTCGGAAATCCAACAAACTGCTGACCATGGTAAGAATGACAAGCAAGATCAAATCAGCATGCACAAAACAGTGTTTGTTCGTCTATAATAAACTGATGTGGAGAATGAACATGTGACGTGGTGTCCTTTACTCTCAAGTACAAAGTAATAAGTTGTAATAATGTTTATATTGTCCAGAGTGGCAAATAATACTAAATTCACATCAAAACACTGCAACAAAAAACTAATTACCATAAATAACAGTAATGTACCTTTGTAATAGGTAACTTTAAGGCTAAATCGCTGTTGTTGAGTTTTTAGGTCCTAATATTGAAAGTTTTAAAAACAAACACTCTTTAACAAGGCATGTAAACCTGTCAGTGTTTACCTTGGCGTCGTACAGCTGCTGCATCCGACCCTTATCCTGAGCCAGCTGGTTTCCTCGGAGGGCCTGGCGGTCCACCTCCTTCGTGGCTTCTCTCAGCCTCTTCTCCAAACTCTCCTTATCCCGCCGCAGGTCCAGGGCCTCCTTCTCCCCCCGCACATACTTCATCACCATGCCCTCCTTCTCCAGGCGGGCCTCGTCACACTTCTTGTTCACCTGAAATGGATCATGAAATATAGGCTTGTATAATTTCCCAAATGTCAACGTTGACTTGTACAAGTAATGAATTATGGACAGTTTGATAGATAGTGAGAACGACCTCGTTTTTTTTAGTGTGGATGCAAACAAAGTGCTGACTGTCACTGTCAGCTTGTATACATTTTACAAATAGAGCTGACATGCACCCGCTTGACAGCAATGTTACGAAGGCAATTTGATGTTGCCTATTTGAATGTTTACTAGGTTGTATTAATACTTCATTATTTAGTACACATGCAAACTAGAAAATATTTTAATTATCAACCCTTTATTTATTATTTTTGCACGTTTAAGAGCAGGACACTGTGGTACATACTACGGGTCTCACACCTGTGTGTTCATTCCTCATGCCAACGAAATGCTCATGTGCCACTTCACAGTTTCAGGTTTATCTTTTATGTGAAATATTCACTTTCAGGAGAGCAAGAGAAGAAGGGGAAAACTGTATGAGAGTTTTTCAGTTTTTCAGTGAAATAGATAAAGCCAATGTTGTGCTTTGGGCATCACAATGTGCACTTTAAATAAAATACAGTAAGTAAAAAATATATAATACAATATATGGAACAAATGTGTCAAACCCCTGGGGCAACAGTTGATTAGGACTGGACCCCCCATCTTGTTGTAAGGAAGGACTGATATAAGGAAGGGCTAAACGAGACGACCGAGTGCAAAATGTACCTCCTATTGTTCACTGAACAGTGAAATTAAGAAATTGGGAAGTGTGACAAAACTCTCAAGAGAAATGTGCCCTACATGCTTTCAGCCAGGTGGAGAAACTATTGGAGGAAAAATGTGCTCTTCTTCAATCTGCAATAACAAGAGTTAGGGGAGCAAAGAGCTTGACCGTTCAGGTAATTGTTTTGTGCAAACATTGATAAAGATAGTGGAAAAAACTAAGATACTGCATTTTTGTCATGCTGTGAGTAATCTTTATCTTAGCATCATTTAAATCTTAGGATGAAAACAACTTTAGTTAATTAAAGTGGGACAAGTGATATTGATTCATTGGCATAAACGTGGTTTACACATACACCAAATGCGAATGCAAATCTTTAATTCATTTCACAAAAGACTGTTCCTTATCCCTGAACTCTCTTAATGGATATTGAAAACCCATTTTCTTGTACACATACAGCATTAATTATTTATGTTGAATGTCTTGATGATCAAGAGTGCAAACAAGTGGTGTGTTGTGGTTTGAAATGCCTTTCTCTCCATTTCTCTCTGACAGTTGCCGGACATCTCTGACCACAGAAGCTGTAGTCAATATATCAATAATACTCAAACAACTGAGCATCCCATTCCATCTTATATAAATGTGTATATCACCAAGTATCCCTAAAGCATTTGGTAGAAGTGTCTGATGTTATCACTAATTCAACTCGAAGAAATCTAATCATCTTCACTTAAGGCAAGTCTCTCCTTTTATTCCAAACAGGACTGGATAAATGTCCATAGCTATCATTTAAAACATTTGATCAGATGACTCGAAAGAAATGTAAAGGGTCCTGGGTAAAACTGAAATGCACGCTACATTAAATTAATACAGAAGTTTCATTTCCTACCATAGTTCCACAAAAAAATGAAAAAAAACCTCTGATTGAATGGGTATAATAATAATATTTACAAGTTTTCATTGGGAGATAAACTTGATTGGCAAAATAAAGATACTGTAGCAGCCAACTGGAACAAATCCAGACGTGCAAATACGGGTCAGACTAGGGCGAAACTACATAGTGTGATCAGCTTGTCAACTATTTGTGTCCCCGTTATACCTGTTCAAGCCTGTGTGACGTTTCCTTCTGCATGTGCTGGAGGGCAGCCTTGGCCGCATGGTCCTGATGGATGAGTTTATCCCGAGATTCCTTCAGTTCTTTCAGCAGCTCCTCCACCCTGCCCTCCAACTGTATAAACAGGGAGTCGACAAGGTCAACAACTTGTTAGGCCACATGTAAGTCATTTTGCCACACCTGCGATAACCTGCTTCACAGGGTGACACCTGGTTCACAATGTTGGAGGCTGAATGAATTTAGAGAGCGCACGAAGAGGAAGTCAGTTTGGCTTTGTTCCAGTCCTGGAAATCTGAGACCTTTACTGGAAAATATTGCTGAAATATCTCTGGCAATCTCTGAAACAATATATGTTAGAGATGTCCCGATCCGATCGCGTGATTGGGGATCGGAGCCGATCACGTGATTTTCAAAAGATCGGAATCGGGAGAAAAAAATCGGGGATAGGGATTTAAATTTTTTTTTTTAATAAAATACTTTTTTTAATTTTTTTTTATTCAATGTTACAAAACAAAAATGACCATGTTCAAGTCTTAAAGTCATCCTGAGGCCTTAGTTTTGGTTTCAAATTACACAACATCATGTATGTGTTGCTTCTTTGGGGCTTGTT
>NW_011369007.1:49511-60329 GCF_000735185.1 Notothenia coriiceps | reverse complement strand
TAAGCTAACGAGTACTGATAAGCTTTATTTTGTTTTGATCCAATGCTGCACAACTGAACTGATCCAATGCTGCTGTGAAAGAAAGAAGCTATATCCATGTTGGATAGAATATCCAATTTAAATAAAAAAATAACCTTAAGGGACAACTTGAATGCTTTTTTTCTTTTTTTTCTCTTAATGCATTGCATAAAGATCGGATCGGGAAAAATCGGTATCGGCAAATTGTCAAAATCAAATGATCGGAAGCAAAAAAAGGTGATCGGGACATCCCTAATATATGTCTAACATAATTAAATATGGTGTTTGGAGAGAAAAAAAGAAAAAGCATACATTGGGTTCATGCCATAAAAATCCCTCCTACTGCTTACATAATGCTTCAACAAATGCTGTTACCAAGAAAGCAAGAATCAATTATTGTTCCTTCCATGGCAACAGTGATGCTAGAACAGATCCAATTAATAGATAAGTACTTGTACGCAAGCTTCGCTAAATTACAGGTAGAAAATACTTTTAAAGAATCAATGCTCTTAACCATAAACTTAGTTATAGCATCTTCTTCAGCTGTGTCAGTCTCTAACACAAAACATTTTACAGCCAAAATCAATGTCCACGCCAGGGAGGAAGTGAGGCAAAACATTTTAGAGGAGCGCTTCCTTGTTAATGAAAAACATATGCTTCCATTGTGTTCCAAAAATGATTAAAAATAGCTTGGAGAGATACGCAGGACAAACATGGCCCATTATTTCAGAATATGCCTGTGTTAGACCAAGGGATGCTGATGATACAGAGCACATTACTTGTGTTTGTGCTCCAACAGTCAGTGCCATATGAACCGTGAACAATGTGAATGGACAATAGAGAAATAAACTAACCTTTCTAATAGTGGCCATGTGCAGCTTTTCGGTTTCTGTCCTCTTTTTTAGTTCATCCTTCATGTTGTCCTTCTCTGAACATATACCCAAAATCAGCTCCTGGTGCCTCTTGTTTTCCTCGAGCAGCCTATATACACAGACAGAAACAACAACACACAATACCAATTCAGGTCAAGTCCAAGCCAATTAGTGAAGAATGTAGAGTGTTGTAATGAACTGCGCCGGATAGGAAAGTATTTGGGTCACTCTCTGTCATTTAGCCAAAGAGTTACAAAAACATTACTTGAAACAATTATTCTTGTGTGTCTGCTAAATCAAGGAAGATTAAAAAAAAAAGAATGTGTAAGGAAAAGAAAAACAATAGCATTTAGAAAGTAGGTAAAACACTTGCAAAACTGACCAAGTTCTGTACAAATAGCAGTTTAAAATGACGTTACGAAGGTGGCCTTGTAAATAATCAGCAACTCTAGGCAGCAGATAAACCAGAGACAGAAATAATCTAATAACTGACGGCATACTGCGTCCATTCTAACTGACGAAATAGCACTTTACCTCTGAATCGACTTCTCCTGCTGTGCATACTGGTACTGCACACACTTCTCAAAGACCACCATGCAGTTCTCTTGGTCTGTAGGGAGTCCGTTGATAGGTGGGCTTCCTTTGCCCTCACCTTTACGTTCCCCCTCAGGCAGCTGACAAGACAACAGCTCTGACTCGAGCTCATCCAGCAGCGACTCCTGTGACAGGGAGCGCTGGATCTGGGAGATAAGCTTTCGGCTGCAATCAGTGTCATACGGACTTGAGAAGGAATGGGAGGGGGCCGGGTTGTCGGCACTAGTTTGCGGGCTGGAAGCAGGTGATGAGCCCACTGTGTCTGAACTGGGGGTAGAAGGGCCGTTGCAGAACCCGGAGGTGGTTGTCGAGTCAGTAGGGGAGTTTTTGGAAGCACTTTGGAGGCAAGGGGATGATGGACTTTCTGCTGAGCTGCTATCATCAGCAGGCGATGGCTCTGTGGGACAATTTGTGACCAAGACTGATGGCTGCTCATTGCAGTGTGTGGCATGAGAATCCTTCACTTCATTAAGAGTCAATAAGGTTTCTGCTGTGCCTTCAGAAACAGAATCAGAGCTTTCCACGTCATCCAAAGCTATGACTGGGGCTACTGAAGCTCCAACAGCCTCATCTGAAAGGGAAGGGAGCTTGCTTTGCATAAAAGCTGTACTGCTGTCACAGCCAGCATCAAGCTCACTCCCCTCTTCATGTTCCTGACTGCATGTTTGAGCTTCCGACCTTGTCTGTATGCCTGTCTGAACATCTGTTGTAGTCTTGATGAATTCTCTGTCAAGCTCTGCTTCATCGTTTGCCTGACTGAACTTGTCCGCCTCATCCGCACTGTGGTTGTGAGAGATGTCTTCCTCCTCTTCTATGTTAGATGCGCTGTTGTGGTGCTGATTCCCCGGTTGTGACTCTTCTGACACTGATTCAACCTCCGATCCCTCCATCATGTGTGTATCCGAGGCAGGACCAGGCTGTTCCATGGTCCCTCTCTGGTTCAAATCTGGTAGAGGCAAAGGTAGACACAGAGAAGATAGCAAGATTCAAAAATTGTGCAAAACAAAATAACTGTTTTCATACATTTGGTCACAATAGTTTTTCTGTGAACAGCCTAAAATTCCTGAATGTAACCAATATAGCAGCCGGGAGCTTTTTGCATGGTCATTGGGCACAATGTTGTCCTTGTGGTGAGCTAGGAGTAACCAGAGAGCAAGATTTATATTTCCACATGGTTATTTGCAAGAGGATTTGTTAACAAAAGGACCACATAACACAGAGTCATCCCCAACAGACACACACTAAGCTGTTTGGTCTTATCAACACCTGTTACGTGGGTTACACTTGTTGGTCTGTGGCGCTGTATGTCATACAACTTAGATAGGTATTTTAGATCATGACAAAGCCTCACCCTAATGCAATTATCTTTCAAATCTCTCATGACACACTTGGTAGGATTTGATTATGGAAAAGAACTGTACAATGTTTCTCAAGTACAGTATACAATTGAAGCAATATGAAAAACTGTATCTCCTAATAATAATAATAAAGCTTTATTTATATAGCACTTTCCTAAGGGATGACCAATGGTACATGATGAACACGTGTTGGTATTTACATGTCTACTTTTAAGAATATGAAATACAACATTTATGGATTAGCTTGATGACACTTTTCTTGGTCACTTTATGTGAGGGATTTAAATTAACAGGCCACTAAACCTCTTCACACCAGAGACATGGAAATGGTTAATAAACAAAGTCCTCCCGTCTCATACTTAAACATTCAGTCATGTGTTGAACCTCATATATCAAATATAAGTTAAACATTATCCCCATGGCTTTTAGTTTTAGATATTGCATTGGAAAGATGATATGCAACACTATGTTTCCTGATCCTGAATCACACCAGAACAATTTGTCATTGCTTTTTCCTTATCATCTAATCCGTACTCCCTACAGTTTTTCCATAACTACCGCATTACGTTAATGAGTAATAGGTAGATCATAGCCACATATATCCAGCCAATTAAGCTTATCGCGTAAATGGTGAAAGCACAACAGATAAAAACACACACTGGCGTTGATGCTCTTTCGACAGGTGTCATGCCATCAATGTCAAAATGAGTGAACATAATAATCAGTAACCAGCCGAATCAAAATACACGATTTACGTTTTCATGCCTTGGGTAGGTGACTGTGTAGTTAGATAGCAGCAGGCCGAAGTGCCATTTGTATTTACTGTCGTTTTATTAACAGTTCGGTTCATTTAACGATAGCCATACCAATGCTAACTTAATCTTGCTAGCTGCTTAGTTAACCAAAACAAGGTATTAGTGACACGATTTGCATAACGTAACACATATGATACCAACAATGGGTGGTTCAAATGTATGTTACGCATAAGTGCAGACTGACATATTGTATGGATCCACTGCTTACTGTAGCTAGCTAAGCTAACGTTGATAAGAGAGGCGTTAGCTACACTGCAGCTAGCGAAACTAACGCTGCAATCCAACATACAAGACACATGACGCTTAATAAACATGATTATATTTTCACCTACCGAATGCAAAAAGCCCATGTTGTAATCCAATGCGATCGAACCGGTATAAGGGATAACTTTGAGCTTTCTGCCTTAACAGCTGATAGCCCCAACAAGTCACTTTGATATGACACATCAACAAATATGGCCACTGCGGGAGAAATGATGAGGAGATATAAACCAATCAGAGACCAGTGAGAAGTTACGTCAGTCTGACGTAAACGCATGGCAGGTACACCTCCACATTAAATGTGCTCCCATTGAAGAGACTGGATTTTATAGCCTTCCTTTTCTGTTTTTTCTTTTCCTCTTTATTATTTCTACTATTACAGCTACCCTATGTTGTTATGTTGTACCCTGCTACCATGCCGGTTCTGTCTCAAGTTTTTATTATGCCTAAATGTTTACTGTTTTTTCTTAATGTCAAACGTCAGAAGTGAAATTGTTATAAAAAAAGAGAAAAAGGTAAACTTTCACATGATTTTATAGATTTACAGACACGTTAATATTTTAACAAATAACAAAGAAAAAAACACTTAATACAACATGTCACATACTGTTGATGTGATACATGTACTGACTTGCAGCCCATGATTATTGTACTGATACATTATTTGACTGAAATGCAATTAATAAAGTCAGTGTGCATTGTGCAATGACTGAGTGACAAAGCCAGCAATCAATGCACATGATGGTTGCAGGTTGCAGGCATGAGCACTAACAATATTTTCAAGTCACTTAAATTCCTCATAGCTCCAAGGCCAATCTGTTGTTCCTATAATTAAAAAAAAGCAATTATCATTTTGGATATGTATGGATACCAATGTCACAGCTTAATATTAACCCAATACAAATATATTTATCCTGACCACACCCCATGGACCACACCCTTTGAGCATAGACCTACCCACAATCCATTGCGCATGTGTTCGGCACTTTCACCCATTCTGCCAGCACGTGCACTCAGGTAACAACTATTGGCTGCGCAATATTAATCTATAAAGTGTATATATATTTCATTATTTTGTGGTTTATAATTACAACTGTGTCGTATAACAACATTACTCCAGTGTATTGTTCAACGTTATGTTCAACTGTCGCCGTGTAATTTGCTAAAAGTAGCTAGCGGGCTAACATCAGTCCCAGCTAAGTGAAACGTTAGCGGGTCAATGCTGATTAGCTAGCTAAAGACGCACGTGTTCTCCCTGAGAGGAGCATAACGATGCTTTTGTTCACTTTTTATACTTGAAATATACTTTTAATAAACTGTCTAACATAACCGAATATTTTTAACATTAGCAGCTGCCGCCATGCACCGCTCATTTGCTTCAAACTTTGTTCGACCTAACCTGCCTCTGAGGAAGCCATTGTCGAGCCCCTTCGCTCCTGTCGGCCCGAGGCCTCGGCCTCCAACCATACCTCAGGCTCCCACCATGCCCGATGCAACACCTGTGCAGCCCCTGTTAGGTGCCGTTGAAGACGGTAATCATTGCAATCATTAGCCGAAAGGCTTTTATTACCTGAGACACCTGCCGGGAATACCTGTTTTTTTTCTAATCTGGACAACTGTACAATGCAATTAGTAACTGCAGCGCCATACCACGTTAACTGTAAAGCATGGAAATTGTATTAATTTGGCCCTTATTTGTTCATTTATCTTTTTTTGCAGGCCCTACAAATGCACCAGTCAGCATGGATCAACCTGTAGTATGTAACAACTTTACTGTTCTTTATGATTAGATTAATTAATATGTTTTGCTGTACATTGCCATTTACCACATTTTCTTTCCCTTTTAATAGATGTTAGGATCCATGCCGCCAGCACTGGTGGTATACTTCTGCAACTTCTGTGGTCAGAAAGGTAATGTTGTAGTAAAATGGCATGTAAAGTTCAGGGGGTGGCATTGGGATATATATTTTTTAAATCCTCTGAAGCAGACCGAGAGAGGAGCTGTGGATTATTGTTATTGATTAAAGGTGACCTATCATGCAAAATGCACTTTTGTACGTCTTTTATACATGAATATGTGTCCCCGGTGTTCCAGGGAACTCACCAAGTGTCAGAAAACACAACCCTCTCTATTTTCCTCCATACTCAAATCTCTTAAAAAGGGGCTGCAACGGATCTGATGCATACTGATCCAGATTTGAACACTTCTATGACTTCACAGAAGTGGCGCTAGGCTATTGGGCCAACTCCACCAATCAGGAGCCATGGACATTGCCGTTCGAAAGCGCTGGAGACGCTGTAGTACACATGCCAGGCCTGTAGATGGTGCTGTTCTCACAGAATCAGCCCATGCAAAGACAGTGTTAAATTGAGCGAAATAAGGAATGGCTAAAATGCATGATCTGTTTGGTATTTTGAAAAATAAAAAGTATAAATATGCCTTATATAGGTATGGTCCTACACTATATTATTCAAATATAGCATGATAGGTCCACTTTAATGCATCAGTGTTTCTTAGGGTCAAAAACACTACACTCACAGCTTAAAATGAGAGCGTTTAGTTTATTTAGTAAAAGAGCAAATGTTCAATGTGAAAAGTGACAGTAGATATAGATGAGTTGCAATTTGGTGCTATAGTTTTATATATATATTAAAACAAATAATATAACAAATAAAATAAAATGTATAACATTTTGAATTTCAGGGGGAGTGGGGCTCCCTTTGCAGGGCACAGCGCCCCTCCAAGACAATGGTAGGGGAAACACCGGTAGAGAATGATCAATTATTGAGTCAAAACAAAAACAATTTTGATGACCTTTACTAGATAATTCCTTCTTACCACTTAGAAAAGTTTTGTTAGTGCATATTTGTATTTAAATCTAATACAATTAGCAATCTAATTAATAAATGTTCATGTGACAGGAAATGTTCGATGTAAGCGCTGCAAGAAGACGCCCTACTGCTCTGTGGTGTGTCAGACAGAAGATTGGAAGGCACACAGACACATGTGCAAGTCCATTGATCCAGAACCTGCAAAGTAAGCTGGGTCAACCCTAAGTGCTACTTACTGTCAGCTGTGATGATTTTCTAATTAAAGCAAATATCAATATGTGATTCACCAGTCAAGAATAGATTTATTATATATTGTCCAATAGATAATGTGCACTGACGCGTTTCTTTTAATCTCAGAGCGAAAACTCAGGAAACTGAAGCTTTGCCAGTGACGGGAGACCAAGCTAGCATGCTTGAGTCTAAGGTATTTGCAGATGATTTGAAATAGGCCAATGTGAATGATTTGTGGTCAATGTTTATTATGTATGTTAAACCTCTTTCTTCTTTTTTTAAGCAATGTGATGCATCCAGCCTCGAGAGGGTCTTTTTTAAGGACTTGCATATGACAAAAAGTATTAAGGGAACCGACATCCAGGTATAACATATCCAGTTGCCCTTCATTTGTAAGACTGATCCAACCAACTTTTAAAAATACTAACATGCAATGACTTTGTTGTGATTTTGTTTGGTTGTCAGGCATCTGTTGTAGAGTTCTACAGCCCTGGCAAGTTCTTCATCCTTGCCCAAAGTCCTGAGCTGCTGGTCGCTCTTCAAAGAATCAGCAGAGAACTTCAGAAAACGTACAGCTGCTCATCAGTGACAACATACGTACCCCACGTTGGAGAGGTCTGCGGGGTTAAATTCTGTTTTGACATGGTGAGCAGAGGCCTTCTCTCGATGAAATCAGTGACATATACCGATTGGCTCAATCATTGCCTGTATCACTTGTATGTTTCACTCTATTTGTGTGTTTGTAGAACTGGTACCGAGGCCTTGTCCAGACTTTGGCTGCTGACCAGAAGACAGCTAAAATCCTTTACATTGACTTCGGCAATGAAGAGAATGTCCCTGTGGACAGGATCAAGCCTCTTGCAGCTAATGTTCCGCCATTTTGTCCATGTGTAAGTGCATTTACGCTCCACTATATACCGTTTTTAAGCATGGCAAAGATAACACACTGTCACAACATACAATTCACTTGACAGTCTTTCAGTGTCTTACAGCTAGCATGATGACATTAGCACTTGCATCTATCATTCCCAGGCAATGGAGTGCCGTATTGCAGGGGTGGTTCCTGTGACTGACAGCTGGTCAGCCGAGTGCTGTTTGTCAGTGAAACGGCTCTTGGCCGGCAACACTGTGACTGTTAAGCTCGAGGAAACCCTAGAAAATGGTCGCATTCATGCTGTGGATATCCTGCTTTCCATGGGTAGGTTATACAAAGTTGGAAAATGATGAAATCATGGGTAATTAATGGTTTAAGTGTTATTTGTGATAGAGATACAGAGGAAAGGATTTGCAAACGTTTAAAGCCATACATAAAAGTCTTTATCTTTTGTCTTCTAGGAAAGAAGTTGAGCGCATTCCTCCTGGAGCATGGATATGCAGCAGAGGAAACAGTCAGCGAAACACCAACTCGCCTAGAAATAAGTAAGCCATATGTGCTTAGCCACCCAATCTGAAATCAGTCTGCAGAACAGGGCTGTGACATAAGGGATAGAGCTGGGGAGATAACTTCATCCGTTCCTGTTACACGATTCAAGAGTCAATCGTTTGCACATCAACAGAAGTTTATTTGGAATTTATTCCTGTGCGCTCAACAAAAACAAAACATTACGCATAATTCACAAGTGTCCAAAAACACTGCAATACAATATTCTCACAACAATGAATGCAACCATATGGCTCATAGCCTCAAAGAAGTTACATGTGCAACACCACAGTTTGCTGAAATATCTAATATACAGATGCCTTTTGCGGTATCAAAAGAAATGAAAGTCACTTAATTTTAGAGACAGATTTGACGGATACTTCAGCTAAATAGGACAAATCATTAAGTCTCTGATGTAATGGAATTCTTCCCCTTCTGCGTTTGTTGTGTTTTTGCTATCAATTTAGGTAAGTAAAGTTTGTTTTCCCTCAGATGCCATGGTGAGTGCATCCTTGGAGAACTTCAGGCGTTGCTCTGATGGAAAGGATGACAACACCTGGGCTCAGCCCCCGGAGCCCCTCACACAGGCGGTGGGCGACTCCTTCTCTGTTGTGGTCACCCACCTCCAGTCACCCGATGACATCATCATACAGAAGGTGGAGAACGCTGGTAAGTAGCATTTCATCTGGTACTACAAACGCACCATCCAAACCTATATCTTTAACTTGTGAGCTTTTGTTTTACAGGAGTCATTCAGGACTTGCAGCTGAAGCTGAGGGAGCACGGCAGCCAGACCCCAACCCCCCAGAACTTCAGACCAGCCCCCGGCACAGTTTGCTGTGCTCAGTTCTCAGGTATAACATATACACAGGAGTAACATTGAAACCTAGTTGTTGTGTATTTGCAATTATAAAACAGACGAGTCAAATCAAGCAATCTGATTGGTTCTTAGCCGTGATATACTGAGCGTATACCACAGGTAGAATTGTAAGTTACTTTTCACAACAAGTCAGTATCCCTCCGCGTCTAAGAAAAACAGTTGGGCTGGAACAAGAAAGCAGCGGAGAAGTAACGGGGCAGAAACCCTCCTTTTTATGCAGCGGTCCAGACATAGACATCAAACGGCAAAAAATATTCAGTGTGCAGTTCCTCTGGCATTAGGGCATGGATATCACAGGGATACACTTTCCAAGGTTTGACATAATTAATTCTGCTACTTTTAAAGCAAGCAACGATGTTTTCAAATCTTTAATCAAAGAGGTCCGCCAAAACACCATCGACCAATCAGATTGCTTGATTTGACTTGTCAGTTTTATAAATTTGCATTTCTTCCGTTACGAAACAAACTTACAAAGCATAAGATGGAAACATTTAAGATTAACTTCGACCTCCGGGGGGGTCTTACTATGGAGGAGTGGATTGAGCAGTGCCTATCTCCAGAAAAAAAAGCACCTAAACTACGACATGCAGAGCTACGTGAAGAGCAGGTAGACCAACTGGAAAAGTACCACCATTCAAAAGCTTTCTGATGCGGGTCTTGAAACAAAGCAGAGAAATTATGACCGTTAGTGGCCACAGGTGCGAAAGCTCTCTCCAGAGCAACTGGAAGCCCAATCTCGGGGACCGGAGAAAGTGAAGCAATATTCTCGCCACGCCAAGCAACAGCCTCGAACAACCTCAACCTATACAAGTGACCACGTAAGCCATGCTACTGATGCTGGACAGTTTTTCAGTGGCTGCACAATAAACAGCAACATACACATTAATGTAAATAAACAACCAAATAATGGATCAACGCTCTCTGTCTAATATGTTCGCTTGCTGTTAGTGTTGTTGCATAGCAACCACCTTGCACTATGTTTTGTGCAGAAGGCAACGGAGGGAATATTTGATTTTGAACATCATTATTTACTAATAAAAACTATTTAAATTAGGGTGTGTATTTTTCTTTCATATTGCCACACTTGGTAACCGTTTTATAAAAGCAATAGCTCGCGACAAGCTATTGCTTAAGTATAATCCCTCTATATAAATGCCCCTGCTAATGCATTGTAATAAGGTAATATCAAATGTAGTATTTTGGGTTGACGATGCGTTGTTACCAAGGCTCTGACCTCTGTGTTATTGGTTTTCTCCAGAGGACAAGCCAGTGGCTACTAGGGGCGCCAAAATTCTGGTCCGTAATCATCGAGCGAGCGTGCTTCTGTGTGCGCGCTACCTAGATTTTTTGGCAAGCTCTGAGGGAGCGTGCGATTAGGGGCCACCTGCGGGCCTATCAGCTCCTCACTGCTTGGGCCCGGCCCATGCAGGCCTGCCTGCCATGTGTCTAGCAGGTAATCTTAATGCACCACAAAGCACATGTTTAATGGTTACAACTTACTAAAGTGTGCTAAATTGCGTTGAAGGATCTGCTTGAG
>NW_011369007.1:44860-49466 GCF_000735185.1 Notothenia coriiceps | reverse complement strand
CACACCACAACCTGCCACTAACTTGTAAACCCCTTCTATTCAATTAAACACCATTCAATGCGTTTATTTATTGTAAAACCACAATTGGGCTTATTTTAATCTCACGCACGCACACACAACACCCACACCACAACCAACTTCTCCGGCCTCCATCTTCTGTTTTCATTTACTCGCTTCGTTATCTGCAGCTTCAATCTTGTAGGGCTACTCATCTCGTTTCTTGTAGCCCTTCGAAAGGGTTTTGGAGGTTGATTGGCCTCGTGAACGTTGTTTGCTTCTTGTCCGCAGCAGTGCATGGGAAAGGCAGTTTTCGAATGTATTGAATGAATCAAAGTGGGTCGGTCCCGTGATTTTTTCTCTTTGGCTCCCAACACACAGGTTGGCACGGGGGTGCAGAATAGTTTCCCCCTACTTTTTGGTCCCCGGTTTCTTTAGTAGAATTGTTCGTTCGGGTAAATGAGATGGGATTAGATATTTTATTTTTAGTTTTTTCTCTATCTTGTGAGCTTCCCAACGTTCCTCTATACAGTGTTGTTTCATTCTTGTGAATGCGCGAGCTGATGACGGGTCACGTCCAAGACGAGTTACCTTTTTTTTTCCCTCAATTTGTGTGGAAAATTGGGCGGGGATTAAATGGCGTTACTTTTTGATAATGTGGCGGGCCTTTTAGAAATCTCGCAGCCATTATTGCTGATTATTGCGGGTTAAATTTCTGGGCGATCGCAGAATTGGGCCGTTTTTTCTGGAGGGTCTCTAGGTAAAAAAAGAAAATGCTTCGCGGGCCTGTTTGGCTATTTTGGGGTTTACTCGTCGGCAGTGACTTCTCCACACGCACAACGAGAGACAGTGGCACTTTCTTGGGATGTTTAAGGACGGTGGAAGTGGGTAGTGACATTTTTTAATCCCTTATGCAAGCTGGTTGTGGTTTTTTTAGTCGAGGTCGACTTGTTTTAAAAACGCAATGCATTAATGTGCTAAACATTCACGGAGTAATCCACATGAATCAAATGGGAATAAGGGTTTTTAACACAGCCACGGAATAATATTGCCAAACTAGTTAGTGAATATAGCAAACTTTATTCAATAAGTCAAGTATTTACTCCCGGAAAATGTTTATGTATGATGATATATTGTTAACTTAGCTCACAATGGAAACAACGTCGGACATCTACAAACGCGTCCTGTATCCGATCTCAAAATGTGCCATTTGCACAATGTGTCATGTATGCAGCCCTTGTTTTGCACTTGCGCGCATGTCGCGGCACTTTGCGAGCGTCTAACGGCTCGGGCTGCATTTTACACCGAACATATAATATACCGTTCTAAACATCTATTTGCCGCCGAACGCCACCTCGCTCAAGTCGACCCAAGTTATACCGTCATATACCGTATACCACGGTATGATGTCAGCAAGGTATGACGGTATGAAAAAAATGATACCGCCCAAGCCTAACTTGAATACGTTATGCAAATATGCAACTTGTTTGTTGAAATGTTAATAAATGGGAGCTTCCTCAAACAGCCATCTCTTTCCCGACAATCCCCTCTGTGCACTTACATATGGTAATTAAACATTAAAACACCTGCGGCTTATAGTCCAGTGCGGCTTATATATGTACACATCATTCAATTTAGCTGCTGCGGCTTATATTCAGGTGCGCCTTATAGTCCGAAAATTACGGTAGATGTTATTAGCAAAATTAGAGCTACAACCCAGCTTCCGGCTTTGGGCATTCTGGCTACGCATCACTCATTCACCAATGGGTAATGTTTAGATGGCTTTTAGGAACTTCCCCTCGATTCTATTGGCTCTAACGGTTCAAAAGAGGTGTCAATCATCAAAATCGACCAAGGGCGGCCAGAGATATGGCAAATGACCCCAGAAGTGGGTTTATTTTTCTAAATCTCTCTAAAAAAGGTCAAATGTCACTTGTTTTGCATCAATCTTGATACAAGGTTCCTATTATATGTTATAGTTTGGATTTGTAAAGCTTTTAGTCTACTATCCCATCATTCAAGGGTGGTTTTCACTATAAGTCAATTGTTTTGGGAATGTCATTTTCGAGCCTGAGGCCTGAAAAACAGGCTCAGGGCTTAACTGGTTAAACAGAGAATTTGATGACGACTTTATAGTTTTGACTATAATATACATAATGTAAGTAGGCAGACAGTAAGGCATGTCATGTATAATGTTGTTTGAATATGCTCTTCAGTGCCCCCCTCAGCCTGTGAGCCTCTGGTGTGGTCGTGTGCTGAGCTTCCCAGTGACGGCCAGACAGTGGCGCTGCTGGCCAGCGTGTTGGAGAACCCTCTGGAGTTTTACTGCCGCATCAACAATCCCACAGGTAGTGTTGTTTGTCCATCATAGGGGGCTGTAGATTATTTCATAATTTACTGCACTCCCAGAATGATGGACATAAATTAACAACGTATTTTAATTGATGTATTGTGCCAAGCTTATGTTCATTTAATTTCCATCTAAGATTTGATGATTTGCTACTATTATACTTTAATGTGTCCTTTTTCTCATCTTGTCCATTGTCAGACCATCAGCGACTGATAGAGCTGGGCGCTGAGTTGAAAAAGCATTGTGAGGCACAAGCCTCCCCTTTTGAGCCCAAAGTGGGGGAGCCCTGCTGTGCCATGTTTCCTGGTGAGATCATTGACTGAACTGTTGAAACATAAAGGGCTTGAAACGTTGGCATTCAAGTCGGAACAAGATATTCATTGATCTTGGTTTACAATGCTATCTGGATCAATGTATTGTTTTTAAATTCAATGCAGTTTTTACATTTCATCTGCAAGTTGAATGCATGATCTGTTGACAAATGGAACTTTTCAAACAACCTCTATCAGATTATATTCAGAATTCTCCTTTTTATTTTCTGTTTTTCTGGGATTTACTTTAACATGATGAGCTTTCTCGCTCCCCAGGTGATGGAGAGTGGTATCGGGCTTTGGTCAATGAGCTGGCTAAAGAAGTGTCTGTAAACTTTGTGGACTATGGTTATACCATGAAAGTGGAAAAGAACCACATTCGATCCATTACACCTGGACTCCTGACTCTACCCTTCCAGGCAATTCGCTGTTGGCTCACAGGTAGGTGTGAGAGAGGGAGGAGAGTGTGAATAAGAAAGGAAATGAATTCCTTTTCTCCATGATGAGAAAGTAGCAGAGGGTGTTTCTGGGGGGCATTTTCACCCAGGTTGTGTGGTTTCTCACAAAGCTTGTGTGTGTTGTGTTTGGACTCAGGTGTGCAGCCCCTGGGATCTGAGTGGAGCAGTGAAGCACTGCTGTGGTTTCAGAATCTTGTGGACGGCGAGCAGCTCTCTGCACGGATCCTCTCTCTCACTGAACAAGGCTACGGTGTGGAGCTGGAGAGCAGAGGGCACAATGTGGCCGCTGCTCTTATCTCGGAGCAACTAGCCATAGGTCCTGAAGGGATTCCCAAAGAGACAACCTCAGACTCTGGACAACAAGAGAAAACACAGGAACATAAAGAGACCCAAATAATTGTGCAAGCCTCCACACCGACAGGAGCCAAAGAGATACCAACTGAAGGGCCGACTGCAATGCCGTCAGAAGGTCAGATAGAGGGCCAAAAGGTGAAAAGGAATGGTTGATGTTTTTAGCTGCCCTGTTGCAATTATGTGTTGTTGTTTTTGTCATAGTCCCATCTTTCCCAGTGGACTGGAAGACAGTGGAGCTGCCTCTTAACGACACCTTTCAGCCCTGCTTTGCAGCAGTCACCAGTCCTTCCCTCTTCTACCTGCTCGCCCCCAACCAGGGTAAGAACACTTGGATTTTTTCCCCCGTCTGTCATAAGAAGATTCACAAATGGTTAAACGTTACCACTCTTTCTTGTTGTTATTGTGGTGTCTTGTTGTGCAGTGGACCACCAGAAGCTTCAGGAGGTGATGACGGAGCTGGCTGTGTACTGCAGCAACATCCAGGCCTCCTTATCCTCCACTGTCCTGAGCAGACCCACATCTGGAGCTGCCTGCTGCGCCCAGTTCTCTGGTGAGGAACACTTATGGCGCATTCACACTACAGCGCGGAGCTCGCTTTAAGCATGCCGAGCCGTGCGGGGCCTGTTTTTGGTTGTGCTTACACTTGGCCTAGTTCTGGCCTGGGGCTACTTTTTCACCTTTTTTCTGGCCCGACTAAATCGTGGTTCTATCGAGGCCAACAAACAGGGCTGAGTCGGGCTGAGTTTGCTAAACTAGAGAGAGAATCGCTGTCAAGGGGGCTACAACTACAACAAGATGAACACATTTTACCGTGATTTAATTGTAATACACGTTTCAAAGTGATGCCGAAGTAACAACTTACTGATACCGGTTATTAAAAACCATGAATTAATGCTTTGACAAGTCGGTAGGCGAAAAACCTTTTAAAATGCGTGATCTTCTTATTATAGACACATGCATTTCCAAACATTTGGTCAACCTACGCTGTAAAATGTATTATCTCTTTGATTTACACACGGCATCTCTGTCTGTCCGTCCTGGGAGAGGGATCCCTCCTCTGTTGCTCTCCCTGAGGTTTTCTCCCATTTTCCCCTTTAAACTGTGGGTTTTTCTCCAGAGGTTTTTCATTGTACGAT
>NW_011369007.1:29023-44849 GCF_000735185.1 Notothenia coriiceps | reverse complement strand
GTACCGGCTAGCGGGTACTATTTCACAGTTTTCTGGCCCCATAAGATCGAGGTTCTTTCCAGGCCAACAACCAGGCTGAGTTGGGCTGAGTATGCTAAACTAGAGAGAATTGGCTACAACTACAACAAGATGAACACATTTTACCGTGATTTAATTGTAATACACGTTTCAAAAATGATGCCGAAGTAACAACATACTGATACCGGATAGTAAAAACCATGAATTAATGCTTTGACAAGTCTGCAGACAGACGGCAGGCGAAAAACCTTTTAAAATGCGTGTGTTCTAAATGGAGTTTGGCTAAGCTAACGTTATATATGCTCCGACCGTCCACACTCACAACAACGGCCAACAGACATAAATAAACCAGCGACTGTATTCGCCATGACACAGACAGTATGTGGTTTGTACTTGTTTAACTTTTGTCTAGTTTCTGAACAGATATGAAGAGCTCTGAGTGCTAAGAGCTAACGGCTGTGTGGTTTTTCTGGGGCGCTCATTGAAGATGATGTCACGGCTCCGCCTACACTGCGTTACTATAGATCAGGGGTACTCGAATACAAATCTTAAAGGTCCAACATTTTTTCAATAAGACAAAGTAGTGTAGCTTTACACACCGTCTTATATGACTTTCTCAGGACTTAAAACAGTTTTTGGGGGCAGACCCCCACAAAGAAAAACATATATTGACACACGTAAGGTCATCATCTTAACAGTTTTGTATGCTCATCCGTGAGCAGAGCATCAAGTTGACATGTCTATTACAGCTGAATGCGGCGATTACCATCTTGTTCAGCAAAACGCCCTACTGTGCCTCTGATTCGCAGACTGTTGGTGGGGGAAAAAAACTCTGACGGGATGCTGAATGTGATTGGACCAATGCGTTGACAGACACACACAGACAGTGGAACAGTCGGACATGCAGAGCGCTGTTTGCAGTGGACATAGCGGAACATTTTGACTCGTTACGTTGTGGCGATGTCTCGCAGATAACACATATGAAAAGTATAATTTGCTCAGAGTCCAGAGGCAGTTGTGGTTCGGTCCGGAGTCTGGACTTTGAGGATGCCTGCTATAGATACTACCCCAGTTCCTAAACTGTAAAGTGAGCCAGGCCTAATAAGGCCTAACCAAACCGAGCGAGGCCTGCAGTGTAAATGCGCCATTAGTGATTCCATGAAAACATTTTGTACCCCATACCAGGATAACACCAGAAATAAACTTAGATCAGGTCAAGTTGTCCTGCTATAAATAGATAGACAAAAGGTACTTACTCAAACTGTAACACTCACTGCTATAACATGCAAATCTCTCCCGCTGCCGTAGACGTGCACATGCTTGCCATGACCCCTTAAAACCACTAGATGTCAGACAGGTAAATGATTAGTGAACGACTGTGTGCGCAGACTTTGGATTTCATGGCAGTTCTCATGCTATCATTATATTAGGCACAGTTTTTACTAAAGAGAACTCATCAGTAAAAAGTCATAAATGCGATGCAATTCCAATCTGTCGTTGCTTAAAAGCCAACATATTGATGTTGAATATTTAAACCTGTTTTTGTTTTTAAGCCAAAATGATATAATCTTGTTTGAGAAAATGTGAGACTAGATGAAAGTTGAGTTAAGGGCATTTTTTAAATAAATATCTGTTAAATAGATACTGTCAGCGGGGAAAACCCCATCGCTTACACGGTATGATTCCCACACATTGTTAAATGATAACAGGCCGGATAACAACTGATCCATCGTTGGGCTTTAACTCTGAGGAAACACACAGTCTGCCATCATGAATTTTTAAGTTGGCTCTTTGACTATTCTGTAGACCCCACCTGCAGTTGTTGCCCTGCAGACCTAAACTGGTAATTTGGTGTCTGCTAGTAGATATAATTACACAGCGCGAGTTCTGCGGAGCGTAGGAGCGGTTCTTCTTTAAACACAGCATGCAAGTAGGAGACTATAGCCTGGCATACATTCCTCAGCTAACCACAGGGTCTGTTTTCATGGAGTTTTCAGTGCTGTCTCTCGGTGTGAAGCTGGCAAAAGCTCATCCATTTTTAAGGTCAGCTGTGTAGGTAGAGTTGTCTTTGGCATATCTTTCAGGATGATTTCAAGACTTTCAAAAAGGCCTTGAACCCTGACTATAAACATAATACAGAAATGTGTCAACTAATGAAGATTTGCACGTGGCAAGCCTCATACATTCTTCCAAAATCGAATATAAATACGCAAAAATAACTTTATGGAAGTTGTCGCATGATGGGCAACCGATATCCCTGTCTAATTATATAATAATCATCTGTTGGTCCTCTCATTACTTTCAAATGATGAACTGTTATCACCCAGTTTGAACTTCACTTTCAGCTGACAATAACTGGTACCGTGCGATGGCCCTTGATGTCGGAGAGAAGGAGATGAGCGTCGTCTACGCAGATTACGGTAACACTGAGAAGGTTCCTTTCTCCCGTGTCCTGCCCATCCCAGCGCGCCTGCTGCAGCTCCCCTTTCAGATCACTCGCTGCACCCTCACTGGTGAGGCTCAGGATGAATGAATGAATTATTTCCATCTTGACCAGTATTAAAAGTTTAGTTTCTAATCACTTCTCCACCCTCCACTCTTTGTTTCTAGGAAAGGAGCACTTCCCTGCAGTGTTTCCAGAGGCGTTGCAGCAGATGTTTCACAGCCTGCTGCTGAGCGGCGTCCTCGCCACGGCCCAGTCGTTCGACGGCTCTGTTAACGTGCTCTCTCTCAGCCAGCCCCCGGAGACGGGCGGGGGGGACTTCACCGCCATGCTGCTGAAGGCACTGCAGGCCCAGGCCAAGAGCCCCCCATCTCCCACCCTGAAGGCTGACCACACTGACAGGAGCACATCTCCTGCCAACAGTACAGCTGCACCTGAGTGCCCCCTGCTCACACCTAAACCTGAAGCCCAAAAGGCGACGGAAAACACACCAGCTACCCCCAGCCTAACCATGACCCCAAAGGCGTCCCCCCAGACTCCCCAGCAGAACAAAAATACTCCAGCAGTGTCAGTCAATGGTTGGTCAAATCACAATTTCGATGTTTGTATTATTATTTAGCGATTCATCTTTGCTTTAAGGGCTTACTTGGGTTCAAAATACTGGCCTGATTACCTGGGTCATTAATTGATATAACACTTGAATTCATTCTAGGATGGTTTATGTATTATGCTGAAGCTAACAGCCGTTGTAATGGTGTCTCTCTTTTCAGAAGATCCAGTTCAGAACATTATTGCGCAAATGGAGGCTCCATGCAAAACCTCAAAAACTGACGGTATGCTTTTAAATAAGATTAATGATCAATGTTTACAAAAGTTAGACTTCTATCCCACTTTGGTTTTTACAATGAGTTTGTGACTGATCAAGATTGTATAGCTTCACCTTTGCTTTTCTGTCTAATTAGATTCTCAGATTCCTGGCTGCTGCTGTCTGAACCTGACGACTAAGGTGGTTTCTCACACATTCTTTTAGAAAGCATCTTTGTTGTTTTTAAAGCAGAGTTAATAACCATCTTTCACATAACACCATATTGTTATTCATGCTAAGAAGTAGCTTGAGCTGCATTTGACATACAATTGAAATTTGAATTGCAAATGAATGACATGTTTTGTTCCCTTTCACAGATTGACCACCTGGAACATTTGGTGCAGGAGCAGCTGTCTCTCATCCGGCAGTTAGTCGGAAAGACAAAATAAGATGTACAGAATTCCATTAGTCTTTTAAATCCAGTTCGCTATATTGTTAAAAATAAATTCTGTTATTATATTTCTTCAAAACAAGTTAAATGTGGATGTGGCAGCTATCCAGCTCTTAATTTAGCTTTTCTAATTTAATTTCCATATCCAGTGTTTAATGTTTTAACCTGTGGTTATTTTATGTTTTAATATTTTTGAAAGTTTTCATAAAAAAAATGCTTTATGCACCTATTACGTTTGTTAAAGTTGCCAGAAAATCAGCAACAAAAGATGTTACCTCAATTATCCCAGCCTGTGTTTGTCTCCTGTAAGTGTGCTGTAGCACGCGGTGCTGTCATCTGTTCCTCTGTTCTGTCCTAATCACATGTTAAGGTGGGACTTCAGCCTGATTGATTTATGTTTGACATGTGTTTCAGTCTTTACATAAAGGTTCTCTTGACAGTGAACTGTTGAAGTTTATTGTGTGATGTTTGTGAGGGAAACATTTATTTTGAATACTTTGTAAGTAATTGTACATAACACATTCAGTCTAATACAGGTAAGATCGAACTTTCTTGTCAACTTGGAGTGCTGAATCAGAATACCTTTTATTAGTCCCACAGAGGGGAAATGTGTAGTTGGCTACAGCAGAAAAAAGAGCTTACAGTTACATGCATTAAAAAGTACTAAGTTATGATATAATATATTTTTTTAAAGTTACATAATTTTCAAAATACACATCATGTAACAACAAACATAGAGAATGTCAAAAATATTTAAAATTAAGTCATAGTTAAACGTTTACAATGCGTCTGAGGCACTCCCCCACCCCCCCATACTTGGCCTGTGCGCGAAGAGGAGGACAAATTAGACCCTACCGGTGCAGGTACATCAGAGGTGGGCATGGCGAGTAGGTGGGGTCGCTGCTCTCCAGATTGTAGCAGAAATCCCCAGAGGATCAGACCAGTGCGGAAACAGGTGTGGGGAGCCGGTTTGGACTGCTGTCCGAAGGAAAACAAAGGAGCACTGAATAGCGCATGGTAAGTGGAATCATTTAGTCGCGTTTAGAGGAAAAGCTTAGTTGCGGAACCTGCTGTTGTGCAGCATGTCAGATTTGGATGCGCTTGGCTTTATTTTGGGTGTCCCACAATGGTAAGACCTGCCTTATATTTAAGAAGGTCAGGGTACCGACCGAGTATCCGTGCATTTACAGATGAATTTACAAAGTTAAAGAAAAAAAAAATTCCATCGGTTTCATGTATTAAAATAAACGTCAACATATTACCATGCCGGTTGCAAAATGGACAGTATGTTTTTGTGAATGTAGAGTCTAAAATACAAGTCTGCAGAAACTGGATCTGTGTCTTACGGTCTAAAAGCATCAAAAAGTTTTCCTTGAGCTCAACCTGCCTACTTGGTACTTAAGCAGGCTGACAGGCATCACTTAGTTTGGTTTTAACCTCTTCTACTGTTGCATGTCAGTGCCAAAACCTCCGGCCCCATCTTAAACCTGCCTTGACCAATGTTTACGAGTGACCAGGTGTTGGAAGATAGTAAAGAAAGCTAAACTTGCAAATCGAAAGTTATATTGTATTTGATGGGGGTTTTGTTTCAGTTTCAGAGTAGCTTGGGAAATGTAATTACATATAGGGGGCTGGAGCTTTCCATCCTCTGTGTGTGGTTACCTGTTTGCTCTTTCAACACTTCCCATGCATAGATGCATTCCAGGACATTTTGAATTGTAGGTAGTTTTGGCTATAAATCACAAAAGATGTCACATTGTTGCTTAAAGCATCAACAGTTCTTCAGTTGTTCTAAAAGTGGCTATTTTAAAAGGTAACTAACCCTGAAAATAATTTAAGCCGTTAGAACTTTTTAAACATCTGAGGACTGGTTAAGGATTTTTGTATGAAGTTGGTCCAACAACTAGCACTCCTTTCTAATTATACCATACAGAGCGCAGGCACTTTCCAACCTGCCATCCAACCCAGAGCGGAGGCACAAACATGGCTAAGGTCTTCCTTTTTCAAGGTAACAATGTGTTAGGAATGTCCCAGGTTGCAAATATATTTTTTATTTGTATCCCTCAAGATAATAACTGATAGCCCAAAGTAGTAGGTAAACCATCTCAAGTCAAAAATCACTGAACTACCCAAAATAAATCACCTGGCTGTCATTTGAACATAAAATTGTTCACTGATGGATAGAAAGGAGGAAAACATAAAAATTAGAGGTGGACGGATCCAGAAGAATGCTTGTGAAGAGGGAGCCAATTTTAAGGTGTGTGTGTGCGCGTGCGTGCGTGCAAATAGAGCATCAATACCCCCTTCTGATTATCAGCCTGGGCTTCTCAGACAGCCGCTGCACATCAGCTCTGCAGATCTGTATCTGCAGACACAGACTCCACTAAAAGAGAGCCTCGGTCCTGCACACAATTCTATCTCTGTGTTAGAAATACACACAGCTGTAGCTGCCGGGAGGGTTTCTCTGGCACGTCTGTCCTCCATAGCGCGCGCGCGCGCACACACACACACACGCGATATTATGGCAGAGCTTATCAGCAGCCAGAGTTAATCAAACCTTATCTCTATAGCCCCTACACTTATGTGTAGGCTACCCAGCAATGACCATGCAGAACATGGCAGGTGGGGTAGGTGATCCTTGATTGATGCAATCAACATTTAATTAGGTTCACCTGTGTGATTGATTGACATTTATTTTACATAACAGTTTTGCATTTAGTTGTATCTTTGTGATGCGTATAATGGTTAATATGTTGTTGCAGCTGTCAGAATATTTTTTTTATGCCATATTTGCACACAGAAGGGGATTTTTAAATGCCCAAATGCAGCTCCAAAGATGAACATAATATAGACTCCACCACTGTGATTAAATAAAGTGCTTAATTATTGCATAAATAACAATTTTTTTAAAGGAATAGCCATATTTTGCATTCAATTGGCTCCCTTTCACTCTTCCATGGTTTTTATTTTTAACACTGAGGTGGACCACCCACTACCCACCATGTGTGTGTCTGTGTGTTGTACAGTGAAGTGTGTATTTAGTATGCTCATCTGGACATCCTTTTTGTACGCCGTTTTACAAACACTTACAGCTCACCAGTGCATTGTGGTTGCATTTGTGTAAGTTGCTGTTGTCAATTTCTTCACCACAATGGGATTGGTCTTTGGGAAATTAACCATTCAGCTGTGCAGTACTCTAACCAACATCTTACTGTTTCTCTACAAGCTATCAGTTATCAAGTATGTCTTTTTTCACTCCTCCTTGAAAGGTCAGAGTTCAACCAACACTTAGCTGTGAAAACATGTCGGCTACTTCCTTATAATCCTTATAGTATGTTACGCTTAGGCTACCTCAGTTTACCTTTGCCCTGTAATTTGAGCTTTCCACCTGCACAACACTTCCAGGGTCATGAACTGTATTTCATCATCCATCTCCTCTTGATTGAAGTCTTCGTGTAGAAAAAATACAAAAACATCAAATTTCTAGACAAAAAAAACCCAACAAAAACTACTTCAAGCATAATTAGCGTTTCTCATCAAATACACCTGTCATTCCCAACCTCGGATACCAATATCAATTTCATGGGTCTAAAGTTTGTGCTTCCTATTGCTAAGTGTGTCTCCTTGTTTGTCATTCCAGGTCTCAACATGCTCCCTGATATCCATCTCCCTCTCCTCCTAACGCTGGTGCTTCTTCAAGGTTGGTTCCTTGGTTTTGTTACTGTTTGGTCAGTTTCAGTGGAGAAGTGATGTTTGTATCTCTATAGATAAAAAACTTCTTATGTGTACCCTGCAATGAAAATGCAGAAAATTACAGGTGTGCTAGTTAATCCTTGATTGACTCAATCAACAGTTCAATCAGGTACACCTGTGTGATTGGATGGAATTCAAAATAACAATACAATGAGGAAATAGTTTAAAGTTTTGGGAAATATACTTCTTCATTGTCAAGCGTTAGATGAGAATGCAGCCAGTAGCATCAATACGGGGACCAAATGAAAACAGCTAGCCTTGCTCTGTCCAAAGGAAACCAAAAATTAGATTACGTTATCTTGTTAATCAAAGACATTATTGTTTATTATTGTAATTGTTCAACAGTTTGGGAATTAAGAGTGTTTGCTTGAAGCTACAGCTAACATGGCCTTAAATCTGTTAGATCGTTTTTTTCAACCTCAATACTTAAAAAAGGCTGTTTTTTAGGGTCCATGTGTGATTAAAGTTGAGATGATTGTTAATATTAGGCATATTTTGACAGTGTTTTTGAAGGGAAAGTATGTTGTTAGGTCCTCACAAATACAGTGAGTAAAATGTTCAGTGTGTTGGTATTTGTGGGGGTATATGAGGTCTATGCTTGTGTACTGCGTGGTGTAAAAAGTATGATGCTCCACTGATGCTCTTCTGGTCAACTTGAGATACTTTACAAGACATTTAACGGCTTAAATCACGTCCGCTGTTCTGAAGACCATTATGTTCTCTTCAAAGTGATTTCCCTCCAAACTTGTGCATCACTATAGCATATTGTCAGTTGTTGTCTCGGACCTGAGGAAGTTGGTATTTGCCTCAGGGGAGAGGCGGGGATTCTTTGAGCAATATAATACTGAGTTGTTTTCAAAAATGACAGCTTTAGCACCATCTGAAGTATTTATTACTGGCCTTTTTAAAAACGTTGAACTTGAGCAAAGCAGACCGTTTCACCTTGTCAAGACGCCCTCTTTTCCTGCTGTGCTGACAATACAGATAGCATGTTGCAGTGCTTCACCAGATACATATCCACCTAATCCACCCTGTCAGGTCACATTTCCCAGATAGTCAGTGAACTGATTGTATTTTTTAACTCTGATTTCAAGGTAATCTTCCAGACTACGGAGGCAGTAATGTGATTCTTGGTCATTTTCTTGCTATTGATTTTCCTGCAATGCTTTCATTCACAGTCATTAAAGATACAGTCATTTTGCTAGAGGCACTTGGCTGAACAGACAGATTTTTTGTTCTGAACATTGGGGCCCTGCTGACCATCAGAAGCCTTGCCAAGAATGAAAACGTTCACTGTCAGGAGGATTTAGGGGCTGGACTGACATTGGAATTAGGGGCAGATGAAAGGGGTCATGGTAGAAAAAGGAGGGAACTTAGGCCTCTAAATTGCAGGTGGTACTTTTCTTTGTTCACTTTATTGTGACATGTTTTCTTGCTCATGTATGAACGCTACGGCCCTTTTTCAGGTTTTGTTATTTACTCAAAAATGCTTAATAATTGTAATAACTAGTCTCGTAAATAGCAGTATTATTGGTAGTCTTTCTTAAGTTGCAGATGATGATTTTCAGAGTACATATTTGAATGTCATTAGTGTCTTGTTACATATTCCACCCTATTTTCTAAAGAGTATACAAATACTAACTGCACAACTTCAGTCACAGAAAGATAAGCAGAGGATGAGGACAAATTCAATATTGGCACCAAATTCTGTCATGCAGACATATTACTTGTACATTTTTGCACATGTAAACATTCTTTGATGTTTCTTTCCTTTTACATCTTCGGAGGCTGATTAGCAGGCACTAAATCTACAAAAGGCGACAGCCTGTTCAGCAAAGTTTGATAGGGGACTGACTGACATATTTTTTACTTTTTGTGATCCGAGAGAAGCTCTGTGCTATTCTGAGACTTGACTCTGTTTCTTGTGGAGATGTCAAACGCTCTGTCTCTGTGCCGGATAAATGCCTCTGTGGGGTTACCAGGGACAACCAGGCGTGATCACATGGGTTTAAACAGGAAATCACTTGCCCCTCGTTCCCATTTAGGCTGTACGTGTATGCCTGAATAGAGCGACGTCCATTCAGTGAATGGAGGGAAAGAATGTTTTTTCTTCACTTGTCCACTCACATTAGCTTTGAATACTTAATTATCCATTGCAAAGGGGGTCAAGTAGGAGTAAATGAACTGTATACACTTCAGGGAAAGCCTCCTATTTATTATTTAATTATAATTCTGATGTTTTTTTTAAAAAGATACTAAATAGAGACAGTTAACATGGGAAATTGTTGAGGTTTACAGATAAGTGTGATTATTTTTTCTCCTCAGTTGTCATTTTATGAGATAAATAGCAATGATAGGGAAACATTTGGTATTCATTCGTTTTGCAAAGATTGTTGTTGTTGTTGTCCTAGTAATCATCTTCAAACCACTCAGATTTATCTTGTGGTGGTCTCATACTTTTACATGCCATTAATAGGTAGCCTATCCACATTTATTAACCAATTGTGTGTGCAACATTATGTAATTCTTGAAAAAGTCCTTACCCGTTTATATAGAGTGTTGATTTTTATGGCTGGCCCAACTACTCTATCCAAAACACATGTATATAATACTGTCTACTTACATATGTGTGGACATTTGCCTAACCTCTGTGTTGTTTCTCCCTTGTAGTCCAGCAGGGCACCTCGGTGCAGGAGATCCAAACTGACCATGACACCATTGTAAAGATCAACTCAGCAGCAGAAAGTGAGTAAAGACAAGATTGTGGTGGGAGATCTAATCTGTTGACAGACATGCACAAACATGTTAAAGCCTGTTGTAGTAAATAGTTAATAAATTCTTGAGCACATGACCTCGGATTAGTCCTCTGAGGTGGTGGGTGGTCTTATTAGCCCGGTGTGTGTGTCATAGAGGAAAGTGTTTGGAGATTACTTTCTTGTAAGCAGATAGGCGGTACACTCTCCTCGTCTCTAATGGCCCTCTTCATGATCAGCTGCAAACGTGACGGCAACACCGCTGATTATTTACGCCGCCAGCGAGTACAAACTTGCTTTCTCCTGGGGGATGTTGTTGTGAGTGCTCCTGGGAAAAGAGAAACAAGCATGCTAAGCTGTTTTGTCTCTTTTTATGGTAAGGTATTATTTTCATCTGCTACAGCCCATTTACCCCATGTCAGGATAATCCCATAATATCCACAAAGAACAAAAGAATACCAATTCATTCACGGGAATGCAAAGCAGACAATGACTCAGAGAGTGTGGACCTAGAGGTGGTAATCAGACCTTTTACTTCAGTAAAAGTACTAATACCACAGTCAATGTGGCACAGTGTAAATATACTAAGCACTGCATTCATTTTTACCTTAATACAAGTTAAAAAATATTAGAATCACTTAAAGTATCAAAACAAAAAGTACTCATTATGCAGACTGGCTATTTTCTGAGTTTATATAACATCACTTGCTTATTTTAAGTTAAGCTGGTAAAAGGTGGAGCAAACTTTTAATTACTTTTCAAGATGCCTCATGCCCTGATCCTTAACAGTACATCATAACTCATTAGTTGATTAATACCTTGTTTGAGTAATATGAAACTGCAATGTAACTACATTAATGTTTTCAAATTAAGGTAGAGGAATAAAATGTACTATGTTGCTTCCAAATTGTAGTAGAAGTATAAAGTAGCATGTACCTCACATGTGTGCTTAAGTACAATATTCGTGTTCCCATGGGAAGAACTGCAGTGCTCGGCAGTCATGGACATCCTCTTCCTCCTGGATGGTTCTTACAGTGTGGGGAAGGGCAGCTTTGAGAGGTCCAAGCACTACGCAATAAAGCTTTGTCAAGCACTGGACATCGCTCCAGACAAGGTTTGTCTTCCAAATTGGTTTTGTGTGTCTTCCTCTGTCCCTCTTTCTCTCATTTACACAATCCTTATCAATCCCCATCCAGATGCGGGTCGGCGTGATTCAGTTTGGTTCCTCTCCTCGGCTGGAGATCGCCCTGGACTCATACATTACCAAACAAGAGCTGAAGAAGCACATGAAGAAGATTTCTTACAGGTGTGTTTATGCTCTCCTTACACCCTCAGATAAAAAATGGGGGGGTAATCAGTTTTTTGAATACATCCAAACCACAAGCGTCTATGTTGTTTCGAGACTTAAATGGAAAAAGGTGTATTTAAATGTTTGACAAGTAATGTGATCTGGACGGGATTTAGTTTAAACTCTGCTCCTGAATGCAAAACACTGATTCAGAAGTAATACAAATACTCCCTGGAAAGGAAAACAAATTAATTTCAGATTAGCGGGGTACACCGCAGGTGGTCACTGGATATTGGATTAGTGCACAAGCCAAGAAAGACGAAGATAATTGTGTGTGTGCATGTGTTCATGGTTTTCGTAGCTTGGAATTAACATTATTGGCTTGCCATCAGCTTTCAAATTGCTACCCAGGCTTAATTATATTAGCTGTCCCCTCGCCTCAAATCCAAATAGTACCTTGTATTATACTGCTGTATAATGTACGTGTATGTTTAATCATGAATTCTTACTTTACCTTACCTTACAAGCAATACTTGTCTATTCTGTATTTGCAATATTTCTTTAAACAAAAAGTATAAAAAAGACTCAAAAAGAACCAATTCATTTTTAGTTATCTCTGGTTATGTTGAATTGTCTGTAAGCCTTGAGCCAAAATCTGTAAATAAATCCTGCAAAAGCAAATCCTAAAAAATAATTAATGAAAGAGAAACATACGTATATAAATCTGCACTTGTATGCTAAGAAGCCAATGTTGTTGTCAGTCCTGAAGGCCTTTGAAGCTTTCACTATAATGTTTTGTAGTTTCAGAGCCCTAGAGAAAGCATTGTTTTCACAGCTGGGAAAAATGGAAATATGATAAGATTGCATCTAAACACCTCACTTCAGGCATCTCCTATGTTTCAGAAGGTCAGTCCACTAACAGTCATGAGACGCTCTGAATCTGTTTCCTGTGTCTAGTGGTGAGATAGAAAAGGCTCCTATCGTGACTGACATTCATGGGTTTAAAATGGGTTGTGATGAAATGTTGCAAAGTCCATAAACATGTTCAATCCAAGAAATAAAAGAGGAATCCAACCAAAATTGATCTGTGGTTTGCTTTGGCAGTCACATGTGGTCAATTGTTACCTATTATTACATATTTTCAGTTTGGTTCTAACAATAACTTTAAAAACTCTGAATTTCCAGGGGAGGCAGCACCCAGACAGGCCTGGCTTTAAAATATGTGCTGAAGAAAGGTTTCCCAGGCGGACGCAACTCCTCCACTGCGGCCCGGATCGCCATCCTCCTATCGGACGGGAGGTCCCAGGGCAACGTGGTGCAGGCGGCTGCGCAGCTCAAAGAGACGGGTGTGGTCCTGTTTGCAGTGGGCATTCGCTTCCCCAAGTATGTGTGATAGTAGAAAAGAAAACAGATTGCATTTTGTCTGCATTGGAGTCTCTTAAAGGTCCCCTATGATACTGTTTTTATCAATATATTATAGGTCTCAGACAGGCCCGTACCCAGAATTTCGTAAATACCGAGGTCCAAAACATGCTAGGGGAGCTCGGGGGCAGGCCCCCCCAAATTGTTTTGTGCACACAACAGCATTTGACTCTGGGGTCAGCAGGTTAAAAACTAAAGAGGGGCTGGCACCTCCACTATAACTTTGTCCAAGATAGTCGTACTGTCACCAGAATCACACTGGTGTTTGCTGTCCCCCTTTAGTTTGTGCAAAGGAAAAGCATTTTACTCTGGGCTCAGCATATATATATTTTTTTATTATTCTTTGCCTTTCAAAAGCATTACATAATTATTCACACAACACGAAAATAACTTAATGTAAAGTATTTATTTCAGCTTCCCGTATTATACATCCATGGGTAGTCCGGACTTTGGCTGTTTGTTGATAAATTAGTGTCGTCTTCTTCTGTTTGCTGTATGTAGGCTACTTAGTTATGCAGCGCCCCCACCGCCAGTAAATGGAAGTACAACAAAGAACCCAGTTAATTATGTGCAGTTATTTCACGGGTTTTATTATACACCTCGAAAAAATTACCGAGGTCCGGACCTCAGTGACCTCAATGGTGGGTACGGCCATGGTCTCAGATATATACAAAACATGTCTCTGAAGTGTTTGGCTGGAAATACCAAACAGATCATTGTAGCATCCCATAATCCCCTCTGTTTCAGCCCTGTTTCAAAAGTGCTGATTCTCTGTCTGTTACTTCAGATGAAAATAAGGAGCCCCTCCCCACGCCCCTCTGAGAGAGATTTGGTTAAAAAGAACACAATGGTGCTCTAGGAGGAGATTCAGGTGATAAGGTGTGTGTGTGTGTGGTGGGGGGTTACCTTGGTTGGTGATTGGCTAATGTTTACACAAGCCAAAAAATCGTTATGACATCATAAAGTGGCCAAAATCTGATGAGCTCATTTTCAGACAGGTTTTTATATATATGGATCAGGACAAAAAGAGAGAGAATCTTTTTTCCTGAAACTTTCAGAATCTCTTTTTACATAGGGGACACGTTGATGTATAAAAGACATGAAAAAGTGGATTTTGCATAATAGGTGACCTTTAAGATAAAAGTGAAGTGTGGCTTGTGGCCACATAGACTGGCAGTATATGTATAAGCTAGGAAACTAACAGACTCATAAAACACACAGTCCTGAGAAAGCCGACATTACTTTGTTTAAAGAAAAAAAAAATTTACAGAAAAACTAGCTTCTATTATATCACATCTCTGACTAAATGTAACACGACGCAAGTAGCGGAAACACACAACACCAACACACCACAACCACACACACACAACACAACACCCACACACACACCACAACAACACAGCACAACAGCACACACTGACACACCACACCCAACACACACACGAAACACACAACACACACACACACAACAACACACACACACACAACACAGACACAGCTCATCGTAGCCTACACATGTTGTGTCTGCCTCCAGCTGGTGTTCAATTCCACATCCGAATAAGGGACGAATTTGCATAAACAGAACACAAGGCCAAAACTTAAAGAACGCAGAAAAGAGTGAGGATGAACAAGACAACAGATGGAGAAAGGTACGAGCAACACACTGGGTAGCAAACTCGAAGAATAACATAAATGGAGTACGGTTCAGAAGGCAATGACAAATAGAGGAGACAGAAAGTGAAGAGGGCAGAAAAGAAGGGAGCGCAGATAGAGATGGCGATGGGGTGACATGATGATGGCGAGGGGGAGGCAGCAGACAGGACTGTGATGGCAGATTAGGAGCCCTTGCAGTAGTGTGCTACTCCGCCCGGCGACAGCGGGGAGGACAGGCATCGATTGTGTACAAAAGAAACAATCTCTCAGAGAGAAGCGTGTCGGGCGTCAAACTCATCCCACCCTCAGACGATGCTAACAAAGCAATGATTGACAGCTGTGGGATGCTTCTTCCAAGACAGGCAGAGAATAAGAGGGGAGACAGAGAGACTGGAGGGAGAGAAATAAGGGAGAGACAGGGAGTGGGGAGGATGACGCGAAGACTCTGGGAGACGGGAAGCCGTTGGGGGTAAAATTGAAGATGTGCAACACTATCAAATGACGGCTCACGTCGGTCGCTGGCATCTTAATGGCGAATGCTGAGGTAAACTCTCTTCCGGCTCCAAACAGAGCACAGCGTCTGGTATGCGTGCATCAGTGTGCATTGGTCTGCGGCATGTAGCAGTTCCCAGTTGGACGGATGCATACACTGACACACAGCTTATTCTCCAAAATCCCGACGAACTATCTTTAGGATAGATGCACAACCACATCTCAAGAGCAATCATGCAAATGCAAGCACTTAGGAGTACCATATCTAAGATCATAACAAATAGAGTGTGTAGGTATATGATGGGTAACATGAAATATTTAGAATGCATACCAAATTAGGAGAGCGATACAAAATATGGAATTATGAGCTGTGACATATTTGAGGTTTTTCCCTCAGCTCAGATATGGGGATGAGAGTAAAGCGAAGTAATGTTAGACAGTAAGCCACGGGGACTGTCTCCACTTCACACTCGTTACAATGGGGCCGGGCTTATTGGAATTCAGCAAGTTGTGGTGTGTGTGTGTGGTGCTGTGTGTTGTGTGTGTGTGTGTCGTGTGTGGTGGGTGGTGTGTGTGGGTGGTGTGGTGTGTGTGTGTGGGTGTGGTGTGTGGTGTGTGTGTGTGGGTGTACGTATCGCTGAACCTCACACTGAGATGTGTAGAAGGCCAAATCGACAGTTAATTGTGGCTAATTGTGTTAAACAAGCTAGCGGCAAGGCTGTAAACTGCTAAGAGAGGAAGAAAGAGA